>NC_088422.1:34604792-34904792 GCF_034236695.1 Oncorhynchus nerka | reverse complement strand
CACCTGCAGAACGGCAGAGGTGAGTGGATAAAGGTGAGAGAGGGACACAATTTCTTTACTCATACTGTAAAACAAGAACACAAATACACTTCTAGGTGGTTTCCCAGTAACAGATTAAGCCTAATCCTGGACTAAAATAATTTTTCAATGTGCTATCTAGAACCTAAAAGGGTTCTTCGGCTGTCCCCATAGGAGAACCCTTTGAAGAACCCTTTTTGTTTCCACAGAGGTTTTGACATGGAACATAAAAAGGTTCTCCTATGGGGACAGCCGAAGAACCCTTTTTTCTAAGAGTGTAGTAGGCTTAATGTGTGTCCGGGAAACTACCCCTTAATCCTCATTGATCCTCTCCTACAGTATGTCAGACCTGAACTTCAAGCAGCTTGCTCCACTTAGGCTTCAGGAAGTAGAGCATCCCATCCTTGGCCCCGGGAAGCTGGACATTGTTGATGAGCAAGGCGAACAGAATAAAGTATGGGAACGTGGCTGTGAAATAAACAACCTAAAGCACAGAGAGTGAGAAGAAAACATATTAATTAAGTATAATATTAGATTAAATGCATTGTATTTATTTCTTATTTTATTAGGATCCACATTAGCTACAACCAAGCTGCAGCTACTCTTCCTGGGCTCCACACAAAACATATAACATGACAAAATACATAACATTAATAGACAATTACAGCTGAAGGGCAGAACTACATCAAATGACAATACATAACATTAATATACAGGTAATAGATAATTTATTCTCCATGTGCTACTTACGACTATTATTGCCTTATCATACCGGAATAATAAAGCCCCAGTGCACTCAATTTGTGGAAAAAATAAATACTAAATATATCAATTCTCTACTGACTAACATCAGTAATCTGATAATATGGAGCAGGACGCCCTTACTCTGAGGCTTTGCTTACAATTGCTTTCTCTGAGTAGGCCCTGATATCCTGATGCCAAGGGCATATCTTATCTTTAACCCAAACACCAGCTGTGCTCGGGAGGGGGATGCTACAGCTATTTAGGTCAGAGGTGTTGTGCTGTGATGTGGTGTTTTATTTGTTTTTTAAAGCTACTTTTGCAGCTTGCTTACTCAGATTTCAGATGGCAAGGAGTTCCATGCTTTGCCTTTAATTAATTTTGGCTTTAGGGGCTATGAAGAGACCTTTAGTTGCATGCCTTGTGGAATATGAATGTCTGTCAGAGCTACACTATATATACACAAAAGTATGTGGACACCCCTTCAAATTTGTGGATTCGGCTATTTCGGGCACACCAGTTGCACAACATTTTAGACAAACATTGGCAATAGAATGGCCTTACTGAAGAGCTCAGTGACTTTCAACGTGGCATCCTATGACGGTGCTACCTTTCCAACAAATCAGTTTCTCAAATTTCTGCCCTGCTTGAGCTGACCCGGTCAACTTTAAGTACTGTTATTGTGAAGTGGAAACGTCTAGGAGCAACAACGACTCAGCCGCAAAGTGGTAGGCCACACAAGCTCACAGAACGGGACCGGCGAGTGCTTAGGTGCGTAAAAATCGTCTGTCCTCGGTTGCAACCCTCACGATACAGTTGCAAACTGCTTCTGGAAGCAACGTCAGCACAAAAACTGTTAGTCGGGAGCTTCACGAAATGGGTTTCAATGGCAGAGCAGCCGCACACAAGCCTAAGATCACCGTGCGCGATGCCAAGCATTGGCTGGAGTGATGTAAAGCTCGCCACCATTGGACTCTGGAGCAGTGGAAAGGCATTCTCTGGAGTGATGAATCACGCTTCACCATCTGGCAGTCCGACTGACGAATCTGGGTTTGGCGGATGCCAGGAGAATGCTACATGCCCCAATGCATAGTGCCAACTGCAAAGTTTGGTGGAGGAAGAATAGTGGTCTGGGGCTGTTTTTCATGGTTCATGCTAGGCCCCTTAGTTCCAGTGAAGGGAAATCTTAATGCTACTGCATTCAATGACATTCTAGTCGATTCTGTGCTTCCAACTTTGTGGCAACAGTTTGGGGAAGGCCCTTTCCTATTTCAGCAATGACAACCAAGGTCCAGAAATGGCTTGTCGAGAGCAGTGTGGAAGAACTTGACTGGCCTGCACAGAGCCCTGACCTAAACCCCATCGAACACCGTTGGGATGAATTGGAATGCCGACTCTGAATGGAAGCAAGTCCCCGCAGCAATGTTCCAATGTCTCATGGAATGCCTTCCCAGAAGAGTGTAGGCAGTTATAGCAGCAAAGGGGGGACCAACTCCATAGTAATGCCCATAATTCTGGAATAAGAAGTTCCACATACTTTTGGTCATGTAGTTTATATGTTGGTTGATCGAATAGACAGTTTGGAGTTAACACATTAATATTTTTGATCAAAATGTAAAAGAAAATGTATGAAACAACAGAGGTGGAACAGATTCTGTCGCCTCTAAACTCCAGGAGGAGAAACATGATATTTGACAACCATCAGTGCTCCTCCTCCCACTCCCACCACAATGTAGGCCACCCAAGGTAATGGAAAACCCTTAAACATGTATAATGATTCCACACTAACGAGACATTTACATTTAAGGACTAAGAGTATCACTGGTGAGTGCAACCATTTCAAATGAACCAACAGCTATACACTTCAGTTAACCTATACCACAAATTACTAAAACAAAATAATCTACACTCTTAGAAAAAAGGGTTCCAAAAAGGTTATTCGGCTGTCCCAATAGGAGAACCCTTCTTGGTTCCGGGTAAAATCCTTTTGGGTTCCAGGTAGAACCATTTTGGATTCCATGTAGAACCCTCTGTGGAAAGGGTTCTATATGGAACCCAAAAGGGTTCTACGTGGAACCAAAAGGGTTCTACATGGAACCAACAAGGGTTATCCTATGGAAACAAACAAATAACCCTTTTAGGTTCTAGATAGCAACTTTCTTCAAAGAGTGTACTACTCTGAGGAGGACTAACAATAAGCAGCTTCTGTTGTGAGGGAAGAGAATGCACTCTGACCTTGCCAGTTGATTTGACGCCTTTGAAGATGCACAAGTAGACTATGACCCAGGCCAGGATGAGGATGCCAAACAGCTCCCAGCGTAGTCCTCCTGCCTCCTCAATACCATTGGTTATCTCCAGAACCCTGTGACTGAGAGAGGAAGGAAGGGTCAGGATGGGAAACAAAGCTAAAGAAACCTTCATAGATTATCATACTGTTATCATTCAATAAGACAAAATCCCTGACTTTACAGTAATCTGTCCTCCTGCTCCAATTCACATCCAACTTGGGGTTTTCATTACTTTTCTCACCATATGATTACCCAAAGAGAGTACACACCCGCTGCGATAAAAACAAGCTATAACAATAACCACAAGAGTCCTGAGCCCTACTCATGTCTGCGACTTTCAGGTCCTACCACTACGTCAATTAAAAAAACATTAAATTAAGATTCCCAATGAGATTTCAACCTTTATTAACCAACTCAAAAAGACAGCCAGAAGTTTGTTGAATTCCCAATGTGCTTTCAACCATCTAAAAGTACAACCAAATTTCAATGGAAAAACAATGTCTGATTTTTGGTTTAGTGAACATCTAAATGTGTTATGGCTGCGCTTTCAACCATTAAAAAGCAACAACAAAGATCAAATGGGAATACAATGTCAGATATTTTGAATTAACACAATAACTTAATGTGTCATCACTGTGCTTCATCTAATATCACAACCACATGACAAAGTACATAGTGCAAGTGATCAATGCTGTTCAAGATTCTGCTATCTTTGCATGCTATCTTCAACATGCACGCTTTCTATGATCACATAAAAATACATTTATAGTTACATTAGGCTAACCTCAAAATGTGGCCATGGATGTGATTATTCAGGTTGAATAACTACTGTTACATTAGTTTGTAAGATAGCCCTAACTTTACACTATTTACTGCATTACAAAAATATTATTGAATTGTGTTTGGTTGACAATGAATCCAAATGTTAACGTTTAAAGAACATCTAACGCTTGAAAAGTTCTCAGTCACTGGTTTAATCTTATTCTTTAACTTTTCATTTTGGTTTAGTTGGAGACGTAAAGTTAATAGGCAATTAACTGTATTGCAAAGGTGATATTAATTTATAGTCAAACTGGAATTTGATCATTTATATGTTGGATTCATATCTCCATCTCAAACAATAATCAAAGTTAAAGAATAGGACTAAATTACATCAAACTTTATTTAAAGTGCATTTAAAGTTATATTTAGTACTATTCTTTAACTTTGATTTTTTGGGTTTGAAATGGTGACATGAATCCAACATATAAATTATTTATTTATAGACAAACTGGAATTAAAAATACAGACAGTCAGTGGCACAGATGGAACTATCCAAGCAGAAAATACATCTCCTTCAAATGTTGATATTTGGTTGTGTTGACAACCAAACACAAACCAATATCCAGTTTGTCTACAAATTAATCATTTATTTGTTGGATTCCCGTCTCCATCTCAACAACAACAACAAACATTGAAGTTTAAGAATAGGACTAAATCTAATCCAACTTTAAATGCACTTTAAATAAAGTTCTTTAACTTAGGCTGTGAGATGTGAATCCATCATATTAATGATTCACTTGAAGATTACATTTGACGTCAGGAAAAGCTTGAAACCGTAGGCCATATTTGTTTTTTCTTTGTTTAACAATAGCTGCTGATGACTTTGCAAATGCTATATAGGCTTAAATAGTATAATTGTTGATATGACTTATAAACTATGGTTCCATTTCATTTGCTCTGATAAACCTACCCTTCTGGAATGACTGATAATAATTAAATGTATTCACTGTTGCTAAGAGGTCACTCAATAATCATTCTCACAATAGCACATTGGTAGTAGTCAGTGACAGATATAAAAGATAAGCATGGCTGGGCTGGGTTAAAACCCTGGATGGGAGACCAAATGAATAGCTGTAGATCAACTCTTCAGTAGGAGGTGCTGCCCAGCCTAATGTTTGTTTTTTGATAGTGGATATAAGGTTTGAAGATCTGACGTTGTTTCAAAAGGGACAAATTCAACATATTTAATACAAAGGTTTGTCAATGTTGAAAATGGGTTACCATTAGGACATAATCCTGTGGTTTAAATTTTACCCTCAAAACAACAGTTAACGTTAATTACTTTTTTAAATCTAATGTTTTTTAAAACAGATTCCATGGCAATATGTTGACAAATTACAATGAAACAACGTCAATGCAACCAGTTTGTGCCCAGTTGGTCAGTGCTTACTCAAAGTACTGCTGACTGGCTGATTGCAGGTGGGTGGCGTTTCCAGGAAAACCGCTGGAGCAGTTACCCACGGCATTCCAAGTGTTGTTGCAGGACTGCCAGGGGAAGATGGCTCGGAATGAGTTGAAGAAGTAGTAGAGTGCCCAGCTCATAAGAACGTTGTAGTAGGTGCAGAGCACAAAGGAGATCACGACTGTGGCAATGCCCACACCTGTAGAGCGAAAGGGAGGGCAAAGAGGACAAAGTAAGATACCTCTCCTACAGTGGTGATGGCCAAGCAGCAGTAGCTACTTTCTCCTCTGGTGTCTCTTGTGTATGGACCTCCTTCGGCAGTGTACTGAACTGTATGTGGATCTGTAAAGGTAGGCCTGGGTAAACAACAATGGTAGTGCACCCATTAACAATTAGCTGTGGCCAAAGTTTTTTTTAAAGATACTGTACAAAGGTGGTACACTTCCAGTTCGTGTGAAAAAAATTAATCCAGCAAGAATGTGAGGTTCCAAGAAAGATTAATAGCTGCTATGATAGGATTTTAGACATGCATGTTGCTACAATTAGTAAAGAACTCCACTCACCTGGAGGTCTAGGTCTTAAATGAAAGGAAAAAAAAAAAAAAAAAAAACAGCCGACACTAGGCCCTACATGGAATGAATTTGACAGCCCATCCCAGCTTTCTCTAATATAAAAAAAGGTTCAGTAACAGGACTCATTCAAAACCATGCAAACCATGAAAACCAGAAGTGGGAAGAGAACGCAACATTGGCCATAACCGGGTCAGAACTAAATACTGTAGGCCAGCAGTTCCTAACTTAGAATAATTCCAGTATTTTGTGGGAACTAAAGAAGAGTCATATATTGACATCCTGTTCCAGGCCTTTTGGCATCTGTGGATATATTGAGTTGGGATTTCATTTGCGACACAGTCCTTCAACAACAGGACAACATATATATATACACATTTAAAACACAATTGAGATATATCTATATAAATAAACAATAGTACGCAAGTATAAACACCATGGGACCACGCAGCCATCATACCGCTCAGGAAGGAGACGCGTTCTGTCTCCTAGAGGTGAATGTACTTTGGTGCGAGAAGTGCAAGTCAATCCCAGAACAACAGCAAAGGACCTTGTGAAGATGCTGGTAGAAACAGGTACAAATGTATCTATATCCACAGTAAAACGAGTCCTACATCGGCATAACCTGAAAGGCCCCTCAGCAAGGAAGAAGCCACTGCTCCAAAACCGCCATAATAAAGCCAGACTACAGTTTGCAACTGCACATGGGGACAAAGATCGTACTTTTTGGAGAAATGTCCTCTGGTCTGATGAAACAAAAATAGAACTGTTTGGCCATAACGACCATCGTTTTGTTTGGAGGAAAAAGGGAGAGGCTTGCAAGTTGAAGAACACCATCCCAACCATGAAGCACAAGGTGGCAGCATCATGTTGTGAGGGTGCTTTGCTGCAGGAGGGACTGGTGCACTTCACAAAATAGATGGCATCATGAGGTAGGAAAATTATATGGATATATTGAAGCAACATCTCAAGACGTCAGTCAGGAAGTTAAAGCCTGGTCGCAAATGGGTCGTTTAAGGTATTGGAGTGGCCATCACAAAGCCCTGACCTCAATCCCATAGAAAATGTGTGGGCAGAACTGAAAAAAAGCGTGAGCGAGCAAGGAGGCCTACAAACCTGACTCAGTTACACCAGCTCTGTCAGGAAGAATGGGCCAAAATTCACCCAACTTATTGTGGGAAGCTTGTGGAAGGCTACCTGAAACATTTGGCCCAAGTTAAACCATTTAAAGGCAATACTACCAAATACTAATTGAGTGTATGTAAACTTCTGATCCATTGGGAATGTGATGAAAGAAATAAAAACTTAAATAAATCACTATACTATTATTCGGACATTTCACATTTTTAAAATAAAGTGGTGATCCTAACTGACCTAAGACAGGGAATTTTTACTAGGATTAAATGTCAGAAAATGTGAAAATATGAGTTTAAATGTATTTGGCTAAGGTGTATGCAAACTTCCGACTTCAACTGTACATACACACACTACATTGTGTGAGGCTGCTCGGCCATGGAAACCCATTTCATGAAGCTCCCAACGAACAGTTATTGTGCTGAAGTTGCTTCCAGAGGCAGTTTGGAACTCGGTAGTGAGTGTTGCAACAGAGGACAGACGGTTTTACACGTTACGCGCTTCAGTACTCGTAGGTCCTGTTCTGTGAGCATTTGTGGCCGGCCACTTTGTTGCTGAGTCGTTGCTGCTCCTAGACAATTCCACTTCACAATAACAGCACTTACAGACGACTGGGGCAGCTCTAGAAGGGCAGAAATATGACTGACTTGTTGGAAATGTGGCATCCTATGACAGTGCCACATTGAAAGTCACTGAGCTCTTCAGACCTAACGATTAAAGCAGTTCAGGTTCACTACCCGGACTTGACCTGGGTCCCCTGCTGTGCTGGGTCAAGTGTCTCTCAGTTGAACACTGAATAACCAAACATTGTGCAATTTTTCATAAGACATCACCGAAAGCTGGGCTTAACTGTCAGAAACTGTGTTGAGTTTCTCTTCTCTGAATAGTTTTGATTTTAAAAAGTCCTTATCGCCTAAAATATGTGGAGACAACACTTTAGCAGTCGTGTCTTAATGACTGTGTATACTGTTCATAAATCTTTCCACTGGGACTCTGCATTACAGAATATACATCAAATGTACTCCAAGAAGAACTGAATCTTTACAAACCTGTGAGGTTTCAAGTTTTAATGTCATGTGGACCAGTACAGTGAAATGCTCTAACCCCAACAATGCAGTAATCAATAACAATGTAATACTAAAAATAACATAAGGTATAACAAAAAAGCACAAAGAAAAATAAGAAAAATGTGCAAGGATACTGGAGTGATAGCGGTAGATATGTATAGGGGTAAGGCGACTAGGCATCAGGCTGATAAACAGAGTAACAACAGCGTATATGATAATTGTATGTGAGTGGGTGTGCGTGTGTGGAGCAGCGGTTCCAAAACTATGGGGTCAGGGGTCGCCTGATAAGAAAATGGAGTAGAGGGAGAATTTTCCAAAATCCTGAAGAATATATATTTTTTAAATATAATATTGGCTTTGTATCTCAAAATCATTGTAATGTGGGAAAGGGCAACACTTGACCATTGCACTTGAATCATTCCCACGGTGAATGACTAGGTCCGCTACGCTATGAAACCACACATTATTTCAGAGACTTTGATATTACCGGCCGCAATTGATATGGTGAAAACAAAGTGTGGGGAGGCAGGTGCACAGAAACTCCCATCAATACCTTTGTCAGATATCACTGTTATATGAGAATTGCTATTGCTAGCAATACAGAGGAAACGGACTGAAATGACTCAAACTCCCCCAGCTTACGCTCTCCAAATGGATGTTAGCTTTGAGGGCTAAGATGCCCATCTATTGCTTTTGTTTGCTATACATGTCGGGGGATGCTATTCCTGAAGACATCCTGTTCCGTTTCACGAGAATGAAAGGGCACAGAGGATGTTCAGTGTGCTGTGGCTGTATTGACGAAAAAACAGATTCCATGTGATGGAATGGTGGCACAGATGGGGATCTAGAGCATGACAATGTTCTATTTAATACCGAGGCTTGGTGGTTATCGAGGGGAGTGTTGGAAAGATTTTTCGCATTGAGAGGGGAACTGTTGTCATTCACAATGGATGTAAAAATAAAAATAAATGAAAGACTTGGTTGACTGTGTGTAATGAATACATTTTCGTGGACTACACAGAAAATGTAACAGACATATTTGGAAAACTGAACGGATGTTTGCAGTGGAAATACAAAGACATTCTACAGATGAGTGACTGAATCAGTGGATTCAGAGGAAATAATTCTTATTGGAGAGAGTCTTTCAAAAGCAAATCATGCCCGCTTCCCTCAGCTGAACATATTTCTAACAGAAAACAGCATCAGTAACTGTCCCATCGCTTGGAGGAGCACTTTGGGACCTACTTCCCAATCCGTTTGACTGTGATCCTGGCTCAGTTGACATGCCAGTAAGTGATGTGACTGAATGCATTCACAGGTCACTAAAGAGGAGTTTTGATTCCTGACTCAAAGGGAATAATACCCTGCCAAACTAAAAGAAAATGCAAGCTCTGAGTGGGAAAAAACGTTTTGAAAAGGTCATCCAACTCAGAATTCAGACTCGGGCCTCTTTTTAAAGCTCACGACTTTCCGACCTGAAGATCACGGACGTCATGATTTGACCTCGTATTTTTCCCAGTTGTCTTGAAAGCACCATAAAACCCATGGTAGCCTTTGTCAGCTCATATCTGTGTGAAGCTGGATTCAGAGCTCTCGTCTGCATTAAAACCAAATATCGATCCAGGTTGGATGTGACAGCAGAGATGAGGCACGCACTGTCGACCACGCCCCCTGACTTTGAGAAGCTCTGACGTGACATGCATCAAGCACACCCATCTCATTAGTGGTGGTGAGATAAGATACATTATGTCAGACTAATTTGCAATTGACGGTCAACTACTTACTTTTAATGTATGTGATGGTGAGTTGAGAAGACAACCAGAAATACTGTTAGAATGTTTTTCAATTGAATAAAAAGTAAACATTGGCTGTTAATTACATATTTTTTTTCACATTGTTGGGGTTCTGAGAATTGTCAGATATCAACATGGCGTCGTGGGCCCAAAAAGTTTGGGAACCCCTGGTGTAGAGTCAGTATAAATGGATGTGCATATTATGTGTGTGTGTTTGTGTGTGAGCAAATTATGAAGTGAGTGTGTTTGTGTTGGAGTGTCAGTGTGCGTAGGACCCTGTGAGTGTATGTAGGGTCCTGTGAGTGTTTATAGAGACAGTGCAAAAACATAAATCAAATAAAAAACACAAGGGTCAACTCTGATAGTCCATGTAGACGTCTGGCTAGCTTTGTTAGCAGTCTTATGGCTTGGAGACAGGAACTGTTCAGGAGCCTGTTGATGTCAGACATGATGCACCGGTACCGCTGCCGTGCGGTGGCTGGTCTATTTAACGATTTTCCCAGGCCTTCCTTTCACATCTACTGATATAGAGGTCCTGGATGTAGTGGGCTGTCCACACCACCCTCTGTAGTACGATGCAATCGAGGGCGCTGCTATTGCCATACCAAGTAGCAATGTAGCCAGCCAAGATGCTCTCAATGATATTAGCTGTAGAACTTGACGATTTGAGGGCCCATGCCAAACTTCTTCAACCTCCTGAGGGGGAAGAGGCGCTGTCGCACAATCTTCATGACTGTGCGGATGTGTGTGTGGACCATTAAGTCCTCAGGGATTTGGACACAGAGGAACTTGGAGCCCTCGACCCACTCCACCTCAGCCCCATCGATATGGATGGAGGCATGCTCACCCCATCGTTTCCTGTAGACCATGATCAGCTCCATGGTCTTACAAACGTTGAGGGAAAGGTTGTTGTTCCGGCACACCACTGCCAGGTCACTGACCTCTTCCCTGTAGGCTGTCTCATCGCTGGTGATCAGGCCTACACTACCACCATCAGGAAGTCCAGGATCCATGTTGCAGAGGGAAGTGTCCAGTCCCAGGGTCCTAAACTTGGTGACGAGTTTGGAGGGGACAATGGTGTTGGAACCCTGAGCTGTAGTCAATGAACAACATTCTCACATAGGTACATTATTCCTATTATATGGTGGGTGAAGGCCGTTTGAAGTGCAGTTGAGATTACATCATCTATGGATCTGTTGGGGCGGTATGAACATTGGAGAGGATCTAGGGTGTCTGAGATAGAGTTGATGTGTGACATAACCAGCCTCTCAAAGTACTTCATGATTACAGATTTGAGTGCTACAGGGCTATCATTGTGGCATGAAGCCTGAAGAGTTCTTGGGAACAGGAATGATGGTGGTCATCTTAAAACATGTGGTGATTACAAACTGGGACAAGGAGAGAAAAATGACAGTGAATATGCCTGCCAGCTGTTCTGCACATGCTCTGAGGACCCACACTGGGGTACCGTTGGGCTCCACGGCCTAAACTGGTGTTGACCTGATTAAAGACCTTACTCACGTCGGCGAGATCACCTAGTCCATTGGGACGGTGATGGCCCTCACACCAGATGTTGTCATTGTCAAAGCGTGCATAAAATGCATTGAGTTCGTCTGGTGGAGAGGCATATTTGGGCAGGTCAAGGCTGGGTCTTCCTTTGTAATCCGTAATGTAGCCCCTGCCACGTGGCGGGAATCAGAGCCTGTGTACTATGATTCCACTTTCCCTCTATTGTCCTTTCGCTCGTTTGATGAATCTGCGGAGGTCATAGCGGTTTTTCTTGTACTTATTCCGGTCCTCAGCCGTAGCCTCAGGGTTGTCTGCGATAGCCATGTACTTTATTTTTCCTTTATTTAACTAGGCAAGTCAGTTAAGAACAAATTCTTATTTTCAATGACGGCCTAGGAACAGTGGGTTAACTGCCTTGTTCAGGGGCAGAACGACCGATTTTTACCGTGTCAGCTCGGGGATTCGATCTTGCAACCTTTCGGTTCCAAGTCCAACGCTCTAACCACTAAACTACCTGCCGCCCCAGTTTAGTGTCATCCTCAGTGTTAATCCAGGGCTTTCGATTGGGGAAGCAACATGGTCGATGCATTTCCTAATGAAGCTAGTGACGGAGGTAGTTAGCTTGTTGATGCTATCTGTGGAGTCTCAAAACATATTCCAAGCAGCCCTAACAAATCAGTACTGTAGCATAACCTCTGATTCTGGGTGATAATTTGTCAATGGAACGAGTCACGAGTACTTCCTGTTTGAGATTCTGCTTGTAAACAGGAAACAGTACGGATACATGATCTGATTTTCCGAATTGCGGATGAGGAAGGGCCTTGTATGCTTGCTTGTGGGTAGAATAACAGTGGTCTAAGTCTCTATCTCCCCTAGTGGTGAAGGAGATGTGTTGATGGATGTTGGGTATCACGTGTCTTAATGACGTATAATTAATATCACCGGCAACCAGAAAAGCAGCCTATGGAGGTTGCTTGTAGCAACCTACGTTTTCCTGCTTGTAGCCTCATACAGTTTGTTAAGTGCCAGCTTGTTATTTTCTTGTCCTGAAGTGGAATGTATACAACAGTCACAATAACAGCTGAAAATCCCCTAGGAGGTAGAAGGGTTGGCATTTGACCATCTGGTATTCCATAACAGGTGAACAATGGGTTGACTTTTCTACCGCGCTCGAGTCAGCAAACCAGTTGTTGTTGATGAAGAGGCAAACCCCTCCCCCTCTTGATTTCCCTTACTCCACTGTCCTGTCCGCACGGTTAATGGAGAATCCATTGAGTTGGATAGCATCTTGTCCGAGAGCCACGTTTCAGAAAAGCAGAGAATATTGCAGTTTCTAGAGTCCCATTGGTTGCTAATCCGCGATCTGAGGTCATCCATTTTAGGCCAGTAAAAAAAATGCAGGGAAGAGGTGGCCGGTTTCCCCTTCGCCTTAATCTCTCCAGGATGTCTCTTGCCTCTGTAATGCCAGCATTTCCTCTTGGGTAACCCGAACATTGTGTTGGAATTACAGAAAGAGCCCAGGGCAGATGAGTCGAAGTCAAAGTTGAAGCCGGAATTGAGGTATGTAACTGCCGATTTGATGTTCAAAGTTATTGAAAGAAATGATAGTGGATACATTTAGTGAAAATAAAGTCAAATTTGGGTCGGAGCTTGCAAAAAGGCGGACATCCAGTACGGCGCCATCTTGAGTAAGGTCAGGTCATGTTTGGTGCCTCACAAAAGAAAACAGCAGAGAAAGAATTATGGAATGCTGCTGACAATATGGAGGGGTGGGCTGGAAAACACCTATATCAACACAATGATGGAGCCCAATCTAACCCCACTGATCTCCCGGATCAGTTGGAACTACTACACGTGGTACACCATAAGCCTCTTCTTTTGTCATCCATCCCCGAGTTTGCTCTTTCCCTTCACGCTAATGTATTGGCTCATCCTAACACACCCAGAGTGGCGTAATGGTGTTTGCGTTCTCCCTGTCAAAAGGAGTTTCATCTACAGTGTTCAATAACAAGCCAGCGCCGCTATACTGCAGACCAGGAACAATTACGTGGGAGTGGTCAAAAGCATTGGAATATTTGAAGAATAATTGCTTAATTGTATGTACTGCAAAATAATAATATTGTGAATTGTAAGGGATCAGGGGTTGATCTCCAAATGTACAGTTACGGTTATCATTATTTTGTCAAGAAATAACTAAGTAAAATCAGGTCAAGTACATTCTCAGTTTACTAATCTAAAGCTAGGGAACCTCAACAGCCAACACATTCTTTAATCCAGTAGCCGATCTCTATCTTTCACTACAGCAAGATTGCAACATATTGTGGGATGATATTGCCAGCAAGGAAAACCAATTGGCCGAGTTTACGATTTGAGAAACACAAGGCTCTTCTGATGCAATGCTACTTGTACACCTATTATTCAAATGTTAACCCTTTGTGTTAATGTTAACCTTTTCATGACCCAAGTCTCCCTGTGTAGATTCTGCTACTGCACCTGCAAAACTGCTAAGTCTTGGTGATTTCACCTGACATGCCCAACAACAAAATAGGCACATAGGTCATCTGATTGTGTTGAAGAAGAACAGGTTCCACCAGATTGAATTAAGAGTGCATTTTTATGCCATTGTAGCGACATGTCATATGTTGAACATTTTATTTAACTAGGCAAGTCAGTTAAGACCAAATTCTTAATTACAATGACGGCCTACACCGGTCAAACCCGGACGACGCTGGGCCAATTGTGCACTGCCCTATGGAACTCCCAATCACGGCTGGTTGTGATACAGCCTGGATACGAACCAGGGTGTCTGTAGTGACGCTTCTAGACCTGAGATGCAGTGCCTTAGACCGCTGCACCACTCGGGAGCCCTAAACATACTTTTACTGTCTGTCTAGAATGTTGAACTGTTATGGACTACTGAGTTCCTTCCTCCAAGCGCACTCTGTCTAAGACAAGGGTCAGAAAAGTGGCCCTTCACACCTAGGTAAATACCATGTGACCTCACAGGACTACAAAAAAGACACTGCTGTCTCCCCCTTTTAGCCTCTTATCCTGCTGGACCTTCATCTTCAGTAGGCTGACCACAAGGAAGGACCTTCGCCTTAAAATGGCAAGAACTGGTAAACTGATAAGTTAGGAAAAGTACATTTATAGAAATTGGGACGGAACAGCCCATGCACTAAACAGTCTCAGATGGAGTTTTCATTTAAGCTAACCTTCTTCAAAGAAAGAAGGAGAAGACCATTTAGAGTACAGCCTCTGCAACTCAAAGGAAGAGCCATCAGGTAGAACAAGCAGGGACAAAACCCAAAGAGTAGTCCATGAGGGACCATCCAAACTCAGAGGAAAGGAGCAAGAAACCACCACCAAGGAACCCCTCAACTCAGGACAAATGAGGACACACTGCCATCTTTCCTTTGTTAACCTCCATATGGCCTAACCAGAGCCAAGGACAACAGACTATCACATCTTTAAATATTAAGATAGAATGAAAGACAAGAGACCTCAATATATTTCCTACCTTTTCATGATCCCTCTCATTATGATTGTAAATATCTTGATTAGAGTTATTATACACTACATGACCAAAAGTATGTGGACAGCTGCTCATCGAACATCCCATTCTAAAATCATGGGCATTAATATGGAGTTGGTCCCCCCTTTTGTACTATAACAGCCTCCACTCTTCTGGGAAGGCTTTCCACTAGATGTTAGAGCATTTCTGCGGGGACTTGTTTCCATTCAGCCACAAGAGCATTATTAAGGTCGGGGCATTGATGTTGGCCGATTAGGCCTGGCTCACAGTCGGTGTTCCAATTCATCCCAAAGGTGTTCGATGGGGTTGAGGTCAGGGCTCTATGCAGGCCATTCAAGTTCTTTCACATCGATCTCAACAACCCATTTCTGTATGGACCTCATTGTCATGCTGAAACAGGAAAGGGCATTCCCCAAACTGTTGCCAAAAAGTTGGAAGCACAGAATTGTCTAGAATGTCATTGTATGCTGTAAAGTTTAGATTTCCCTTCACTGAAACTAATAACAGCACCAGACCATTATTCCTCCTCCACTAAACTTCACAGTTGGCACTATGCATTGGGGTCAGACTGCCAGATGGTGGTGTGATTCATCACTCCAGAGAACGCGCTTCTACTGCACCAGAGTACAATGACGGTGAGCTTTACACCACTTCAGCCGACACTTGGCATTGCGTATGGTGATTTTAGGCTTTTGTGCAGCTGCTCGGCCATGGAAACTCATTTCATGAAGCTCCTAACAAACAAGTTATTCTGCTGACATTGCTTCAAGAGACAGTTTGAAACTCTGTAGTGAGTGTTGCAACAGAGGACAGACGATTTTTACACGCCTCAGCACTCGCCGGTCCCATTCTGTGAGTTTGTGTGGCCTACAACTTCATGGCTGAGCCGTTGTTTCTTCTAGACATTTCCACTTCACAATAACAGCACTTGCCAGCACTTCACAACAGTTGACCAGGGCAGCTGCAGTAGGACAGAAATTTGACAAACGGACTTGTTGGAAAGGTGGCATCATATGATGGTGCACGTTGAAAGTCACTGAGCTCTTTAGTAAAGGCATTCTACTGCCAATGTTTGTCTATGGAGATTGCATGGCGGTGTGATCAATAGTATACATCTATCAGCAACTGGTGTGGCTGAAACTGCCGAATCCACTCATTTGAATGGGTGTACACATACACTATATACACAAAAGTATCTAGAATGTATAAATAACTTGTGTTTGTCTTGTTATTCTGGGAAAGAACTCAAATTAATTCTCAAAGAATTTATACCTTCAGATTCATCTATGTATTACTATTAATCTAATTTTGGTCATGCCTTCTTAGACAAACTATCTGAGGAATTACAAGACACATCTCAGGGACACCAGGATACCAAGGAGACAATCAGCCAAAACATACAGTACACGTGAGGCCGCTCAAAGTATAAATAAAACAAAGCAAATCTTGGTCTAACAAATAAAATACAACATGTGTGCCCAAACCAGTGGATTTTTAGACATAGGAAAGCATTTAGCAAAGGAAGAACTGTCAGCTCAGTTTGAGCTGCTGTGAAACTGGAGAGACGTAGTTGTATAGAATGTGAGAATATGAGTTTGGTGTATGATCAAATCCATAAGGCCATGTGGAATAGGATGTGGAAAAGAATCACATTAGGGGTCAACAGGAATATGCTGCATTCTGTATCCAAGCTCAACCACAAAAGTGACTAATTGTATATTACTCTATGGAATTACAAAATGACATTACAAACACAACCCACAGATAAAAGGTACAATGGTGGGTCAGGAGAGGAATGGGGTAGAGGATTTTACAATGATACATTCATATACTACTGAGTAAGTATACTGTAGGCATTAGTCCAGAGTGAAAATTGTGTTGGTTGAGCAGAGGAGAAGTTTGTGGGGAATTGATTGGGAGAACTGATGACAGAAATATCACAGTTACTATGTGTGGCATAGTAATATAAATTAAAAAGATATATACAGAAAGAACTACCTACTTTTGGCCTTCGCTTAGCACAGAGCCATTACCAGGCTGAAATGAGCGATAAATCAAGGGACGGACCCAAAAGTTTTGACCGGGTAGACTATCTCTGTTTTTGAGGAGATAAAAACTATGGAGAAAAGTCTGAAGTTAGAACAGGTGACAGAATACCTCATTGATTCAAACCCAAGATAATCAATGGCTGTTGATGGCTGGGCCTTGTACATTGAGGGAGCATTAGGTGACCGCTAGTGTCCTGAAGATCCACACATTCCATGGTCAAAAATAGTGCAATCTTCCAGACTACCAGAGTCAGAGGCCATTTGGTGTTCAAAGGCATTTGTATTTAACCAATCAGAATTATTCAGTATGATTTGAAACATATTCAACTCTAAATAGTGAAAGTTGTATTATCTAACAGTGTCCCTACTGGACTGCAGAACGAGATCCAGGCAGAAAGTTTGAAATCTTTAACGTAGATGGAAAGTAGTACCCTGCAGTTGACACTAGAAATAGAACATCTTCTCTCAAAACACTGAGGACTTTGAAGGGATTTGTTTCGAGCCACTGATTTTGAACCTATAAGCTTATTTGATGTTTCAAAAGTAAATGTGTCAGGTTTTTTTCTGATAAAAACAATATGTTGTGAATCTGTGAATATCAAGAACACATGTTGAATCACCCATATTTGATTCCAAATTAAGATTAGAATTTGCTACTTTTATATGTTCAGAATGTAAACCGTTTCACTCCTTTAGTAATTTTAACATGTGTCAACTCAAAAACGTAGCCCCAACTGTTTCGTAGTAGATTTTGATCAAAACATCTCTTCCAGAAAGCATGGGCCAACGAATTTGAGAAACTAATTCAGGCACTACAATGTAAATTGTACAAGGTCTCAGCCATCAACACAGCATCTGAAATCATTTGGTTTTGTGACAGATGTTTTATTCAATACAATACACATAATTGATTAAACAAGCAGACGGCACAGGCAGTTCTCAGGATAACGTGTGTTCCTACTACCACAGTCCAGCAAAATGCCAAATGAGTGCTTTCACAGAATCAGAACCTAGGGAATCTCTGTAATTCATTTTTTTTTTACCATGATGAACAGTAGTTATTGTAGGGTGGCTTCTGACAAACTATCTTTCAAACCTTGTTGATTGATGAGGAGGCAGGACTTCCGCCATTATTTATGAGGCGGGCATGTCCAGAGGTAATCAAATTAGGTAAATGAAATGAGATCACCAAGGGGTTTCAACCATTGTATAAACATCCGGTTTGTGGGGGACGGATTTGGAAGGGGTTGGTAATTAGGATTAGTTATGTTAATTAAGACTATAAATTAGAGTGAATTAGGTTTGTGTGGGTGTTGTCTGTGATTGATGTCTTTTGATGTCTTTTCATATCATATGGCATAATGTCAGGTAGAACCTGACCCGGGAGTCGTGATTTATGACCACAGATGTCAAATCTGGGATTAGGGACAGATTTTTTATAGAAGGGACACGACTCCCAGGTCAGGTACTATTATCATATGTAACATGTAAAATACTATTATAATAAATGTGTAAGATCATTGAAGATCTCTTGCACATATGAATATAATATATTATATATATTTGGATATATATGAATATATATATGAATATATATATCCACGGATGCTGCAGACAACAGTTTTCAAGAAGTTACATTGGTGATGGAAAATGTCAGATATTCAAAGACCATCACATCTTTCACATTGCCATCAGTGAAGCTTATGTTAGGAACTCAGTCCGGCCAGTGATTAATTGACAGGTCTTAATCCCGCAGGGCTCCCTGTCAACCTTCAAGTGAATAGACCACTTATCCCAACAGAGGTAGGGTGAAAAATTGGAGAGACATTGGTATAAGGGAGGTTGGGGTACTTTTTGGAATGGTCTTTTCACTCACGGGATACAGTAGCTCACCCCAAGAAACCTTTGCAAGGGTTAAATCTGCATAAACATTGTTGATTTACTGTTACCTTAAAATAAGACAGGCCCTCTCTAGACCCCTTTATAATTAAGGTGTGGTGTGTCTGGACTTGTAGCCTGGTTGTGAGTCTGGGTGGTAGATGAAAGTGGGTGACATGTTAAAGTGGATATTGTCGGATGGTACTAATTTGATAACCTCAAATTCTGGGTTCACATAGAATTGATATAAGGGTCTGTGTACACACATTTAACATATTACATTTCAAATTTTATTAGATCAGATTTGTGATCACAAAGGATCTCTCTCACACAACTGTATCCACTGGATGCTGCATACATCTGTTTTCATGAATTAAGGATTATTTTACATCCCATACACTAATATTAGTCATTTAAATAAAGTTTGCAGTAGCTTGGTGGTAGTTGAACTAAATTCAAATTTTGGTAGTGTTTTCAGTAGTCAATGACTTTTTCCCCCACGTAGCGGTGTAGATAGCTATTGAAGCTACACACTATTTTTTCTGTCACTAAAATAAAATGTGTGAAGTAGGTGAAGTAGGAAAGAATGTCCTTTATCTTTCGGCATCAGAGCTGCTTAATTTACCCTGGACTCCAGAGTGATCCGTTCTTGCTATTTGTAGTCTATGACATTTCAGACTTAGATGTCATAATTTGTCAAAGTAGTTTGGATATAGTAAACAACTTTTCAATCTAGATTTAGTTAAGTCAATTACAATGAATCAAAATCAAGTTTTTGCTTGTTCAAAAAATATAAATCATTGTTTAGTGTTTCTGTATCAAATCAAGTCATTTGGGGTCATTTTGACACCAACCAAAAACACCTAATTCTGTTTATAGTAATTTGAGAAAATATAATTTTCTGGAGACATGATACATGAATAATCCATACCACCAGAAGTAGAGGGGGACCTTTATCAGTGACTCTTCTAAGATTGTACTTTTCTATACCATGTATCATATGACCGTGTACAACAACAAAAAATTACTTTACATATACATTTAGTTCCAGTCAAACCAGCTCATAAAAGTCTGTTAGTGCTATGAATACGTTAGAATGGTAATACAGAGAAACAATTATCTGAATGTACACATATTGGTGTGTACTCTCAGAAAAAAAAATATATTACCAGACTTCCTATAATATCCTCCAATATTCTATATGTGCAACTTGATATGGTATTTGGGTTGCTATAACATTTGACCTGAAGTGACATTGAGGATTTGAGCTTGCTTTTTGAAGCATCCTGCCATTGGCCCTACCACGCTTATTGTTTCACTAGCAGCGATGCTGGCCAAAGGTAAGTAAATAATGAAAACAGCCATATTTTATATGGTCATAGTCTCTCGGGATCAATGGATGAATCACTTTGTTAATAAAATTAAGTAAATGTAAAAATGTTGGTGTACCACCCCTTTAAATGGCAGTAGTTTTTACCACAAGACATAATGACATCATGAACACGTTACTTTTTTACCACATTAGCAACAACCATTTGTGTGAAGATTTAAATTTACTAGTGATGGGGATGGAAAACCTATATTGATATGTAAAAAATGTTTTGATACGATGTGGATATCATATCAGTTTTATAAATAAGTTACATAAATAACATTGCGTCAGTGTTCCTTTTCTGTTAACTTCAAAGGCTCTGTGAAATTCAGACAACTGCTTGTTGATTGCCCAACGGGCTAAGTGTGAATGCCCTAGGGCTTAAATATACCCAACCAGTTTGAATACAATTTGGGGGCCCATCAACCATCAGCAGACAATTAGGTATGTAGGTAAGTATGCTAAGTTGAGGGCCTTTGAGAAGGTCTGTAAGATAGTCATGTTATATACTGTATATAGTCAGTGTTAGGAGAAAAGAAACATGTATTTTACCAAGCTACCAATTACAGTACCAGTCAAAAGTTTGGACACACCTACTCATTCAAGGCTTTTCCTCTTTATTTTTACTATTTTCTACATTGTAAATTAATAGTGAGTACATCAAAACTATGAAATAACACATATGGAATCAAGTAGTAACCCAAAAAAAGTGTTCAACAAATCAAAATATATTTTATATTTGAGATTCTTCAAAGTAGAATCTTGATGACAGCTTTGCACACTCTTGGCATTCTCTCAACTAGCTTCATGAGGTAGTCAACTGGAATGCATTTCAATGAACAGGTGTGCCTTGTTAAGTTAATTTGTGGAATTTCTTTCCTCCTTAATGCATTTGAGCCAATCAGTTGTGTTGTGACAAGGTAGGGGTGGTATACAGAAGATAGCCCTATTTGGTAAAAGACCAAGTCCATATTATGGCAAGAACAGCTCAAATAAGCAAAGAGAAACAACAATCCATCTTTACTTTAAGACCTGAAGGTCAGTCAATATGGAACATTTCAAGAACTTTGAAAGTTTTTCAAGTGCAGTCACAAAAAACATCAAGCGCTATGATGAAACTGACTCTCATGAGGACCGTCACAGGAAAGGAAGACCCAGAGCATAAGTTCATAAGAGTTATCAGCCTCATAAATTGCAGCCCAAATTAATTATTCAGAGTTTAAGTAACAGACACATCTCAGGCAGGCTCGGGGTCAGGGTCAGGGCAGGCAGAATAGTCGAGAACTAGAAACAGGAGTACGGGGAAAAAAACAGCTGGTAGGCTTGATGAGACAAGACGAACTGGCAACAGACAAAAAGAAAACACAGGTATAAATGCACAAGGGATAATGGGGAAAATGGGCGACACCTGGAGGGGGGTGGAGACAAACAGAAGACAGGTGAAACAGCTCAGGGTTTGACAGCTACCACAGCATTCTGCAGCGATACGCCATCCCAACTGGTTTGCGATTAGTGGGTCTATCATTTGTTTTTCAACAGGACAATGACCCAACACAACTCCTGGCTGTGTAAGGGCTATTTGACCAAGAAGGAGAGTGATGGAGTGATGCATCAGATGACCTGGCCTCCACGACCTCTCAACCTCAACCCAATTGAGATGGTTAGGGATGAGTTGGACCGCAGAGTGAAGGAAAAGCAGACAACAAGTGCTCAGCATACAGTGGGGCAAAAAAAAGTATTTAGTCAGCCTCCAATTGTGCAAGTTCTCCCACTTAAAAAGATGAGAGAGGCCTGTAATTTTCATCATAGGTACACTTCAACTATGACAGACAAAATTAGAACTTTTTCCCCAGAAAATCAAATTGTAGGGTTTTTAATGAATTAATTTGCAAATTATGGTGGAAAATAAGTATTTGGTCCATAACAAACCTTTATCTCAATACTTTGTTATATACCCTTTGTTGGCAATGACAGAGGTCAAACGTTTTCTGTAAGTCTTCACAAGGTTTTCACACACTGTTGCTGGTATTTTGGCCCATTCCTCCATGCAGATCTCCTCTAGAGCAGTGATGTTTTGGGGCTGTTGCTGGGCAACACAGACTTTCAACTCCCTCCAAAGATTTTCTATGGGGTTGAGATATGGAGACTGGCTAGGCCACTCCAGGACCTTGAAATGCTTCTTACGAAGCCACTCCTTCGTTGCCCAGGCGGTGTGTTTGGGATCATTGTCATGCTGAAAGACCCAGCCACGTTTCATCTTCAATGCCCTTGCTGATGGAAGGAGGTTTTCACTCAAAATCTCACAATACATGGCCCCATTCATTCTTTCCTTTACACGGATCAGTCGTCCTGGTCCCTTTGCAGAAAAACAGCCCCAAAGCATGATGTTTCCACCCCCATGTTTCCACCCCAGTAGGTATGGTGTTCTTTGGATGCAACTCAGCATTCTTTGTCCTCCAAACACGACGAGTTAGTTTTTACCAAAAAGTTCTATTTTGGTTTCATCTGACCATATGACATTCTCCCAAATCTTCTTCTGGATCATCCAAATGTTCTCTAGCAAACTTCGGACGGGTCTGGACATGTACTGGCTTAAGCAGGGGAACACGTCTGGCACTGTAGGATTTGAGTCCCTGGCGGCGTAGTGTGTTACTGATGGTAGGCTTTGTTACTTTGGTCCCAGCTCTCTGCAGGTCATTCACTAGGTCCCCCCGTGTGGTTCTGGGATTTTTGCTCACCGTTCTTGTGATCATTTTGACCCCACTGGGTGAGATCTTGCGTGGAGCCCCAGATCGAGGGAGATTATCAGTGGTCTTGTATGTCTTCCATTTCCTAATAATTGCTCCCACAGTGGATTTCTTCTAACCAAGCTGCTTACCTATTGCAGATTCAGTCTTCCCAGCCTGGTGCAGGTCTACGATTTTGTTTCTGGTGTCCTTTGACAGCTCTTTGGTCTTGGCCATAGTGGAGTTTGGAGTTTGACTGTTTGAGGTTGTGGACAGGTGTCTTTTATACTGATAACAAGTTCAAACAGGTGCCATTAATACAGGTAACGAGTGGGGGACAGAGGAGCCTCTTAAAGAAGAAGTTACAGGTCTGTGAGAGCCAGAAATCTTGCGTGTTTGTAGGTGACCAAATACTTATTTTCCACCATAATTTGCAAATAAATTCATTAAAAATCCTACAATGTGATTTTCTGGAATTTGTTTTCTCATTTTGTCTGTCATAGTTGAAGTGTACCTATGATGAAAATTACAGGCCTCTCTCATCTTTTTAAGTGGGAGAACTTGCACAATTGGTGGCTGACTAAATACTTTTTTGCTCCACTGTATGTGGGAACTCCTTCAAGACTGTTGGAAAAGCATTCCTCGTGAAGCTGAGAATTCCAAGAGTGTGCAAAGCTGTCATTAAGGCAAAGGGTGGCAATTTGAAGAAATATATAAAATACAAATATAAAATACATTTTGATTTGTTTTACACTTTTTGGGTTACTACTTGATTCCATATGTGTTATTTCATAGTTTTGATGTCGGCACTATTATTCTACAATGTAGAAAATAGTACAAATAAAGAAATACCATTGAATGAGTAGGTGTGTCCAAACTTTTGACTGGTACTGTACTTCATGCTGGAAGAAGTTAAGCTACACTAAAGCTTACCTTAACATGCTGACCATACCGCTCCCATCACATGTTACATGTTATTCAATTATTGAATCAACACTGCTCACACGCACCAACGAGCGTCTGCGTTGCCAAGCGCTTAAGTAGAAGTCAGTTCTATTTGTGACGCTGAACGCGGTGCAAGTCCTGCCTCTCCCATCTCCTCATTGGTTAATAGAAGCAGATACCCACATGCCATCTCCTCATTGGTTATACCCACGTGGGTGATTGAAAGATGAACTGAGTTCGGTCAGTCGTCGTGGTAACTATGAAAGTTAGATGCCAATTGCCATATAAAGTCCAAAGAAGAAAAGCCTGGAAGGAGGAGAGTTGACTTGAAACGATTCGGTTGAACGTTTCATGTGTCGATTAATTGTCGGAGTAGAGGACCTTGTGCATTTCATGTAAAATAACAACTCAACATTTATATCCCAGAACTAATTATCTAGAAACAGCATGTTATCTTAATAGGACAAATTAGCTAGCAACTGCAAGATAGCCAACTAAATTGCCATAAATGTTGAATGCTTTTCGACCCTTCCCCAAAATAACAATTGGTTCAGAGTTTGTTTTGATATTTCTACCTGCGTGTCGTGATCGTGTTTGGTGTGTGGGGACAAAAGTAAATTTAGGCACAATGGTGCGTGGCCGGTTTGGATACAGTGTTAGAACATATATTGGACTTAAGGTAAAGACTCATGTGAAGGCCTAATTACAGAGGAGGAACTTCTAGATGCAATTAAAGTCTTATAGTCCGGGAAAACTCCAGGACTTGATGGTATACCAGTTGAGGCATAACAAATATTTTTCGATGTACTCAAACTACCATTATTAAGATGTTATTACTACTCCAATAAAAATGGTAGATTATCAGATACTCAGCAAGAAGGTCTGATTGTACTATTACTGAAACATGACCCAGGTTCTAAATATAAAGATTCAGTCCACCTAAAAACTGGGGACCCCTTACACTTAAGTGTTGTGATGCCAAAATTCTAGCAAAATGCATAGCGCAAAGGTATTGTCAGATATTATTTATCCTAATCAGACAGCTTTTAACATGGACGATACATTGGAGATAATATAAGACAAGTACTAGAAAAAATAGAACACATTTGAGAAACCAGGTCTGGTATTCATAGCCGACCTTGACAAGGCCTTTGATAAAGTACGACTGGAATTTATATATAAATGCCTGGACAATCACTTATACAATGGGTTAAAGTTTTGTATAGTAACCCTAGGTGTAAAATAGTAAATAATGGCTGCTTCTCAGAAAGTATTAACAACTGTCTAGTGGAGTAGAACAAGGATGTCCACTGTCAGCAAATCTATTTATTATGGCTATCGAAGTGTTAGCTATTTAAAATAAATATATATATACATCAAATGTATATAGTTGAAGTCGGAAGTTTACATAAACTGAGTTTAAATGTATTTGGCTAAAATCCTTCACAATTCCTGATATTTAATCCTAGTAAAAATTCCCTGTCTTAGGTCAGTTAGGTTCACCACTTTATTTTAAGAATGTGAAATGTCAGAATAATAGTAGAGAGAATTATTTATTTCAGCTTTTATTGCTTTCATCACATTCCCAGTGGGTCAGAAGTTTACATAAACTCAATTAGTATTTGGTAGCATTGCCTTTAAATTGTTTAACTTGGGTCAAACGTTTCGGGTAGCCTTCCACAAGCTTCCCACAATAAGTTGGGTGAATTTTGGCCCATTCCTCCTGACAGAGCTTGTGTAACTGAGTCAGGTTTGTAGGCCTCCTTGCTCACACACACCTTTTCAGTTCTGCCCACACATTTTATAAGGGATTGAGGTCAGGGCTTTGTGATGGCCACTCCAATACCTTGATTTTGTTGTCCTTAAGCCTTAAGCCAACTTTGGAAGTATGCTTGGGATCATTGTCCATTTAGAAGTCCCATTTGCGACCAAGGTTTAACTTCCTGACTGATGTCTTGAGATGTTGCTTCAACATATACACATAATTTTCTTTTCCTCATGATGCCATCTATTTTGTGAAGTGCACCAGTCCCTCCTGCAGCAAAGCACCCCCACAACATGATGCTGCCACCCCCTTGCTTCACGGTTGGGATGGTGTTCTACGGCTTGCACGCCTCCCCCTTTTCCTCCAAACATAACAATGGTCATTATGGCCAAGCAGTTCTATTTTTGTTTCATCAGACCAGAGGACATTTCTCCAAAAAGTAAAATTTTTGTCTCCATATGCAGTTGCAAATTGTAACCTGCCATTTTATGGTGGTTTTGGAGCAGTGGCTTCATCCTTGCTGAGGGGCCTTTCAGGTTATGGCGATATAGGACTCGTTTTACTGTGGATATAGATACTTTTGTACCCATTTCCTCCAGCATCTTCACAATGTCCTTGTTGTTCTGGGATTGATTTGCACTTTTTGCACCAAAGTACGTTCATCTCTAGGAGACAGAATGCGTCTTTTTCCTGAGTGGTATGATGGCTGGGTGGTCACATGGTGTTTATACTTGCGTACTATTGTTTGTACAGATGAACGTGATACCTTCAGGCATTTGGAAATTGCTCCCAAGGATGAACCAGACTTGTGGAGGTCTACAATTTTGGCTGATTTCTTGGCTGATTTCTTTTCATTTTCCCATGATGTCAAGCAAAGAGGCAATGAGTTTGAAGGTAGGCCTTGAAATACATTCACAGGTACACCTCCAATTGACTCAAATGATGTCAATTAGCCTATCAGAAGCTTCTAAAGCCATGACATCATTTCCCAAGCTGTTTAAAGGCACAGTCAATTTAGTGTATGTAAACGTCTGACCTACTGGAATTGTGATACAGTGAGTTATAAGTGAAATAATCTGTCTGCAAACAATTGTTTGTCATGACAAATTAAGTGTTGTGCACAAAGTAGATGTCCTAACTGACCAAAACTATAGTTTGTGAACAAGAAATTTGTGGAGTGGTTGAAAAACTAGTTAATGACTCCAACCTAAGTATGTGTGTGTGTGTGTGTATAGCCACAATTGTCACGCCCTGATCTTAGAGAGCCTGTTTATTTCTCTATTTGGTTAGGTCAGGGTGTAATATGGGTGGGCATTCTAGTTTTCTATTTCTTTGTTGGCCGGGTTTGGTTCCCAATCAGAGTCAGCTGTGTATCGTTGTCTCTGGTTGGGAATCATATTTAGGCAGCCTGTTTTCCACCTGAGTTTGTGGGATCTTGTTTTTTTTGCACAGTTGCTGTATAGCCCTGCAGAACTTTACATTCATTGATCTTTTGTTGGTTTTGGGTGTTCATCTAAAATAAAGTAATATGTACACTTTCCACGCTGCGCATTGGTCTCATTCCGACGATGGACGTAACAACAATCTGCTAAATTAAAGCTGATCTACCCCCCCCCCCCCCCTCTACTAGTATTAGTGTATGGGATGTAAAAATGTAAACCATAATTCTAGAAAATGGATGTATGCAACATCAGTGGATATAATTGTGTGTGTGAGAGATCCTTTGTCATCTTAAAAATCTGATCAGATAATATTTTAAATGTAATATGTTCATAGTACATCAATCAATTCTGTGAAACCAGACTTTAAGGTTATCAAATTGGTGCCATCAGACAATATCCACTTTAACCTGTCACCCCGTTTCTCCCTACTTACATCTACCACCCAGACTCATCTACATCTACCACCTAGAATCAACTATGTTTATGCAGATTTAACCCTCGCAAAGGCTTATGCGGGTGATCTACTGTATCCCGTGTGATGATGTAGATCTTTGAACATCAGACATTTTCCATCCCCAACGTAACTTGTTGAAAACTGTTGTCTGCAGCGTCAGTGGATAGAATTATATTCATATGGGCATGAGATCTTCAATGATCTTACATATGTAATAATATTTTAAATGTTACATATGTTAATATGTGTAACTATCTTTTTGTGAGTACAAACATCCTTCTATAGAAATTAGTCCCTAACCCCAGATTTGACATCTGGAGTCATAAATCATGACTCCCAGGTCAAGTTCTACCTAACATTACGTCAGATGGTATAAACAGACATTAAATCACAGACAACACCCACACAAACCTAATTATAGTCTTAATTAAACATAACAAAACCTAATTACCAACCTCCCAAATCATGGGTGAAACCACTTGCGTCTCATTTAATTACAACTGGACACGGACCCCTCAAATCATGGTGGAAGTCCCACCCCCCTATTCAATCAATCAAAGAGATGTGAAAGATAGTTTGACAGAAGCCAACCTACTATAACTACTATGAACACATACAAACACTTCACTTCAATTATCTGCTATGAAACAAGTGTAAGAAATATGGAAAACATGGCACGTGTAATTATCATTAATAACAGTTTGTCAGCTCATAAAATAATAATATAATAAAATAATGTTAATACACATTCAGCGATTAGGTTGGATAACATAGCGTGGATGTGTCAAGGAAACAGAAAAATGTAATTTGCCACAAACTTGCATGAACAATTCTAAATGGTCAGAAGATGCACCATGAAATGTATATCATGGTTCAAAGTGAAATGGAACTACAGTATAACCTGAAAATGTAGTGCTTAATTATTATTCACTATTAATAAAATTGTGTTTATTCATCTGAAACAATTTGTGGTTGGTCTTATTTGTTTGTACATTGTCACCCTAAACAGGAAACTGCTTTTGAGCGGTCTTTTGTGCAACATGTTTAAATGACTTACCCCTCTAAGAAAACCACTGCATTGTTGTTACTTCTATTGACATTGTTCTAATAAGTGATGATACTGATGCCAATGCCATAAAATGTACTGTTGATATATCAAACATGAACTTCCATCCCAACTACTTAATCTGAATTTAAGGACAATCCATTGGGCACAATATGTCATTTCAAAGTGGCTAATTGGGTAATATTTGGTTGAGACGTTGATCAATGAGATTGCAACCTAGATTACCATTCAAAAGTTTGGGGTCACTTAGAAATGTCCTTGTTTTTGAAAGAAAATACAATTTTTTGTCCACAGAGTTCCTCTGTCCAGTGTCTGTGTTATTTTGCCCATCTTAATCTTTTATTTTTATTGGCGAGTCTGAGATGGCTTTTCTTTTCAACTCTGCCTAGAAGGCCAGCATCCCGGAGTCACCTCTTCACTGTTGACATTGAGACTGGTATTTTGTGGGTACTATTTAATGAAGATGCCAGTTGAGGACTTGTGAGACGTCTGTTTCTCAAACTAGACAGACACTCTAATGTACTTGTCCTCTTGCTCAGTTGTGCACCGGGGCCTCCCACTCTTTCTATTCTGGTTAGAGCCAGTTTGCGCTGTTCTGTGAAGGGAGAAGTACACAGCATTGTACGAGACCTTCAGTTTCTTGGCAATTTCTCGCATGGAATAGCCTTCATTTCTCAGAACAAGAATAGACTGAGTTTCAGAATAAAGGTCTCTGTTTCTTCCCATTTTGAGCCTGTGCTCAAACCCACAAATGCTGATGCTCCAGATACTCAACTTTTTTATATCAGCACAACAGTTTTTAGCTGTGCTAACATAATTGCAAAGGGGTTTTCTAATGATCAATTAGCATTTTAATATGTTTAAGCTAATCCAGGTTTATCAACGTGCCATTGGAACACAGGAGTGATGGTTGCTGATAATGGGCGTCTGTACGCCTATGTAGATATTCCATTAATTAAATATATATATTTTTTAATCAGCTGTTTCCAGCTACAATAGTCATTTACAACATTCACAATGTTTACACTGTATTTATGATCAATTTGATGTTATTTTAAATGGACAAAAAAATTGTATTTTCTTTCAAAAACAAGGACATTTCTAAGTGATCCCAAACTTTTGAACGGTAGTGTATATTCACCCACTCAAAAAGACAACCAAAAGTCAGTTGAATTTCCAATGTGTTATCACTATGCTTTTAACAATCTAAAAAGCACAACCAAATTCCAATGGAAAAACAATGTCCGATTTTTGGTTTAGTTGTCACCCTATCAATGCGCTTTCAACCATTTAAAAGCACAACCAGGTTAAAATGAGAATATTTTGTTTATTTATATAAATTGTTATCACTGGTCTACATTAAAAGTATATGGTGCAACCATCTCCCCAGACTTTTGCATGCTATCTTGAACATGCATGCTTTATGATTACATAAGAAATGTATACAGTTACAGTAAACTCAAAATGTGGCCGTGGATGTGTTACTCATTTTAAAAGGTTGAACGTTACATTAAGATTAACTTTAGGGTATCTACTGTATTACAAATGTAATATTGAACTGTGTTTGGTTGACAACGCAACCAAATATTAACGGAGTCACTGGCTTAATCCCATTCTTTAACTTGTATTTTTGGTTGAGTTGGAGACGTGAATCTAACATATCTAACTTGATATGGGCTATTTATTGTATTTTAAAAGTGATATTGAATTGGGTTTGGTCGTCAACCCAACCAAATATCAACATTTGAAGGAAATGTATTTTCTGCTTGGATAGTTCCATTGACTTAATGACTTAATCTGGCTTTAATATATTCTGCTTGGATAGTGCCACTGGCTTAGTCTGGCTTTAATTCCAGTTAGTGTACAAATTAATAACTGATATGTTGGATTCACGTCTCCATCTCAACCAAAACTCTCAACCAACGCATCATCACGCTGTAATGCTGAACTTCAGTTGATTGGAATTGAAAGGCTATGTTCCCTCGTTAGCGGAGACCACATTCACAGTAAACGCTGCTTTCAGGGCCTTCAGAAAGTATTCACATCCCTTTTCTTTATCCACATTTTCATGAGTTACAGCCTGAATTTCAAATAGATTACATTTAGATTTTTTTGGAGTCACTGGCCTACATACAATACCTCATAATGTCAAAGTGGAATAATGTTTTTCAAAATGTATACAAATGAATTCAAATTAAAAGCTGAAATGTCCTGAGTCAATAAGTTTTCAATCACTTTATTATGGAAAGCATAAAGTTCAGGAGTAAAAATGTGCTTAACAAGTCACATAATAAGTTGTATGGACTCACTCTGTGTGCAATAGTGTTTAACATGATTTTTAATGACTACCTCATCTCTGTACCTCACACATACAGATAATTGTAAGGTCCCTCAGTCAAGCAGTGAATGTCAAAAACTGATTCAATCATAAAGACCACATAGGTTATCAAATGCCTTGCAGAGAAGGGCACCTATTGGTAGATGTTTTTAATTTTTTTTAAATTAAAAAGCAGACAATGAATATCCCTTTGAGGATGGTGAAGCTTTTCATTACATTTTGGATGGCGTATCATTACACCCAGTCACTACAAAAGATACAGGCATCCTTCCTAACTCAATTGCCGGAGAGAAAGGAAACCGCTCAGGGATTTCACCATGAGGGAGAAAACTGAGGATGGATCAACATTGTAGGTACTCCTGTACAGAATAAAAATATTCAAAAACAAGCATCCTGTTTGCAACAAGCAATATTGTAATACTGCAAAAAAATGTGGCAAAGCAATTGACTTTTTGTCCTGAATACAAAGTGTTATGTTTGGGGGCAAATCCAATATAACACATTACTGAGGACCACTCTCCATATTTTCAAGCATAGTGGTGGTTGCATCACGTTATGGGCATGCTTGTAATAATTTTTCAGGATAAAAAAAAGAAACCAAATATCTGGTTCCGTCTGCTTTCCACCAGACACTGGAAACCCAAAATACAAGGCCAAATCTACACAGGAGCTGCTTACCAAGAAGACAGTGAATGTTCCTGAGTGGCTGAGTTACAGTTCTGACTTAAATCAACAGCAAGACCTGAAAATGGTTGTCTAGCTATGATCAATAATCAATTTAACAGAGCATGAAGATTTGGCTGTAAGAAGAAATGTGGAATAAGTCAAGGGGTATGAATACTTTCTGAAGACACTGTAAGTAGGCTCCATTGGAAATTGAAAATTGGGAAATCTGTAACGCTTCAGTGATACCTGATGTATAGATTGAATCGAGCCCTAAATATCATTACATTTCGCTAGGCCTTTTGTTTGTTGAATTCTGCGTTGAATTCAAACAATAGCTGTTGATGACTTTGCAAAGGTTATATAGGCCTAAATGGCATCATTGATGATTAATTTGCACTGTTAGACCTACTCCTTGTAAAAATAGCACATTGGTAATAGTCAGTGAAAAATATCATAGCTAAGCAGGGCTGGGCTTGGTTAAAAACCTTGATAAGAGACCAGAGGGTAGCTGTAGACAAATCAATTCTCCAGTACATTGTTTTAAGGTACAGATTCAACATATTTTATACAAGGTTTGTCCTTGTGAGAAACATGATTACCATGATGACATAATCCTGTGGTTAAAATGTCACCCTCAAAACAGTTGATTACTTTTTTCAAATCCAATGTATTTTTCACTTAATTTGTATAGTGATGTGCAATCTAAGTTTGTCAACGTATAGTTTGGGCAGTTTGTGCCCAGTGGGAAGGTTAATTCTATGTTTTTTAACCTGTGCACTTGGATTCCTGTTTATCAGCACATCCCCTTATAATACCAAACCAAGCTGGGCATAAGTACACACACACGACAGGTTTCCTTTTGAACTAATTAGGCCCACATTGTAGGATCACTCCTTTCACTGTGAAGTGAAGCCAAAATGGGGCAAACATCATGTGAGTGTACTATTTAACTAGATGGAAAGAAGACTGGCCAACAGTTAATTGTCACGGATAAAAAAAAACTCACAAATGTGGATTTTCCTCTGTATTGCGTCACATTTGCACCTGTTCTTTTCAGAGGGGCCTGAGACATCAAACATTGAACATGAGGTTAAGAAGGAATATGATTTTATTCACTCCAGAAAATAACAGGTGCAAACCCATCTAACCAAAATAAACTGAAACTTTAAAGAATTACTTGATACAATTCATCACATTTCTCCTTAGTTGGTCTATAAGGATGAGTCTGTTACATATTACTTTGTACATTATTGGTAATGTTTAATTTCTAGTGGCATCAATAAACCTTTCAGATCAACGTTAACAACAAAAGAAAAACGTATAACATTATGATGTGTGATAAACCTCCATAACAAGTTACAACAATGATTTAGGCTTTGTCCATACTAATAATGATATTTGGAAATAGTTCATTTAAAAATAATCCATCAGGCACTACGTGTACTGGAAAGCTTATGTATGACACATGAAGTGTTAACCATGAACAGTAGGTATGAAACTGAACATGTGACAGATGAAAAAAACACACACAAAAAACAAGCTGTGAACAAGCACAGCTTTTAAGAAACAATCTTATTTGTAAAGGACTGTTTGTACAAAGGCCATTCCTTTTATAACTTGTAGCACATGGTCAGGAGTCTCTAACGTGGGAAGGAGAGCTTAAATTAAAGCTAAACAACAGGGTGCACCTTGTTTTTGAAAGAAAAAGTGAATTAGTGAAGAACACTTAAGGGTGAAAGTAATGGTGCAAAATGATTGCATGGGTGGTATAGTGTAATAAATACTTATGAGTGGCAGTTAATTGCAGAAATCCTTCTATTATTATTTTATTCTGTGAACACCTAGTATAAACCCAATAGGCTATTCATGTGTAATGTCTAAATAATTAATAGCATGTCAACAAAGATGTAGACTATTGTTTAAAGCCAATTTTGAGTCATATGACATTGTCGAGTAACACCGGAACCTGATAACAGTTTATTAAACCCTTCCCCTTTTGAACAAAGGAGCAACCTGAACCTCCACATGTTAATCCCTTTACCCGTGCAAAGTAGGCCTACTGTACATATGCGCTCATTAAAATATCATTGTCTCTTTGCTGGACTCTTCCAGGTTGGCTAAAACCAACAGAAAATGGCGGATAAAGGCTAAACATGTGAGGCCTGGGAACCATAGGCCTGTGGATAATACTCACCTTTGAACAAGGGGCAGATTGTGGCTAGAGCATGCACCGGTCCCAGACGGGTGTACTGCCCAATAGCAAACTCCATGAAGAGAAGGGGGATGCCACACAGAAACAGCATGAGAAAGTAAGGAATGAGAAAGGCACCTAAACGAAGGGAGATATGGAGCCAAATAGATTAGTAACACAAGAAGTGTTCAAGATAAACAATAAATGTCTTGTTTAATTTGCAGTTTTTTTGGACCCCCGCAAGGCCAGAGTTTGTTAAGCCTAACATTTCACAAAGCTATACACAGTGTCACAAATTGCTGGCTGGTGGCAATAACATATGTTGGAAATTCAAACATTGCTGATTGTAAAATAAATGTCTGATGCAACATACTAATCAGCTACCAATATATATTTTTATTTTAATATACAACTGTCCTGTATAGGCTACTTGAACCTGCATGACATGAGCCGTCCTCACGCTACCTCCCAGCTTGTATAGGAAGTTGTTGTGCGTGAAACCAGTCTATTAATGCCAAATAATACAGTCAGTCCACCCTCAAATCACAAGCTTAGTGGGGATTGTTTCATTCTGCAGTGTACAATCTATAGCTATATACTGTATTTGGCTGCTATTTATACACTTTTTTTTTAAATGACACATGAAACACATAACCAAAAAATGAGAAAAAAAAAAGTAGTCGGCTTGAGGATAAATTCAGCCATTATTTATTGTTGAACTTGGCAGATTTTGTCTGGCTTATAGCCTACACAAATGGGCTGCAATATTCAAGGTAAATTCAATTAAATCAAATTAAATCCAACAAGAGAAACTCCCCGGTCTCCTGAAGTCCTCCTTTTTTGTGTGCAAATGTTTTCACTACGGCCTGTAGGTCACACAACTTAAACTTAGTCTTGAATGATGCGTGCCAAGATACAGCGGCTTTGGAAAGTATAAAGACCCTTTCTCTTTATCCACATTTTGTTACCTTACAGCCTTATTCTAAAATGGATTCAATTCTTTTTTTCCCTCATCAATCGACACACAGTACCCCATAATGACAAAGTGAAAACAGGTTTAGACATTTTTGCAAATTTATACAAAAATAAAAACAAATACCTTATTTAAGTATTCAGACCCTTTGCTATGAATCTCAAAATTGAGCTCAGGTACATCCTGTTTCCAATGATCATCCTTGAGATGTTTCTACAACTTGGAATCCACCTGTGGTAAATTCAATTGATTGGACATGATTTGGAAAGGCACCCATCAGTCTATATAAGGTCCCACAGTTGGCAGTGCATGTCAGAGCAAAGGAGGCCCATGATATGTGTTTTTGAACACCTGAGTAAGCTCCACTCATTGCACTGGCGCCGTTGAAGCCTTGACCACGGCATTTCTCACTGATATCCCCTTATACTTTCAATCAGTTGAATTTTGTATTTTTCAAGGCCTGAGGCCCAAGAAACAATGAACTCTCAATGTTGGTTCAATTCAAATGAAACTCGACCCAGGCAGTGCACCATCAACTATTGTCTACTACTACCACCAATACAGCATCTCAGTTTACAGAGCAGATCCACCCTATCTCAGTAACTAGATAGAGGTCTGGACTGCTAGCCCAGGAAACAGTCATATATGGTAATTACCATGACAGATAGCTTAACACCAAGGAGGATGAATAGGCAACACATGGTGTGTCTTACTGTAATAAAATCAAGACAGTCTTAATTCACTAAACTACAACTAGAAATGTCCTTATACTTGTTTTAAGCTCTCGGGTGAGGGAATGAGATGCAGACCCCTTATTGTAGTTGTCAGACAGGATTTGAACCCTGGTTCCTCACAGGAGAAACATACATCTTGACCATTAGACCAAGAGGCAATTCCCCCACGAGATTATAAATCCAATTTATGTATGATACATAAACCAGGGATTTGAATGTATGCCAGATTAATTTAGTGCCTTCTAAGTGCCTGAGCAAACCAGTGTGATGGTATCTGTCAGGGTAGCACATTTCTGTTATACAGTGAGGTCCGTGGCAAAGCAGGAGAAGAAGTAAACTATTTGTATTTATTTGATTTAACCTGTGTTTAACTAGGCAAGTCTAACGAGGAAATACAACAGCACACATAATCATCCGTGTCTGTTGTTTGGGAAGGTCTGATGTTTTTCCGAGTCACACATGCCTAGATCTCAGCTGTGCTGTAAGCCAAGGCAATGCAAAGTCATGCTGATGATGATGCAACAATAAAGGACCAGTGCAGTCAAAAATGTAATTTTCCTATGATATATATATATTTCCACCTATGTGGTTTGAATAACACTGTGAAAATTATCATATAATTTTAGTGTAAGAGCTGTTCGAAAAGATAGAGTTTGGGATAGAGTTTTTGCCTGCCTCATGATAATTAGTTAATAGACCAATACAAACAAGAGTTCAAAACCTCTGCCAGTTTTCCTCTCCCCACTTAGCCCACTCCAAGACAGTCCCAGCCAAACTAGTGGTGTGGTTCCTGGCTCCTTCAAGAAGTCCAGTTTATATTCATAACATCTTGACGTTAATCTCAACCTGAAAGTCTTCCTTTGTGGTGTATTTCAGAGGATGTGGCAGACAGAATCCCTGAGATCCAAGTTTCAACATTTTATTAAAAACAGAATCCATATGGCATCATTTGGCTCAATCCTATATTCTATAAAAGGCATGCAAGTAAGATTAAAATGAGCAAGTAAGATTAAAATGAGCAAGTAAGATTAAAATCAGCAAGTAAGATTAAAATCAGCAAGTAAGCAAAATGTCATACATCTTCAAGAAACAAACATCCAACATAAATGAACACATTATCTTTATTCTGAAAGCAACCTTGTTATTGCAGAGTAAAAAGGCTTCTCCTTTTTTGTAATTAGTAAGGCTATTGTTCAACCAAAAGGCATATACACCACAAGTAAAGTTTATGTAGGCTACATCACAGATTGATCATACCTGTTGGCAGGTAGACTAGCAGTTAGAATGTTGGTCCAGTAACCGAAAGGTCGCCAGTTTGAAAGCCCCGAGCCTACAAAGTGAAAAGTCTGTTGATGTGCCCTTGAGCAAGGCACTTAACCGTAATTTGCTCCAGGGGTTCTATACTACTATGGCTGACACCGTAAAACAACACATTTTACTGCACTTATCATGTGTATGTTGCAATAAAAAAAATGCAACAAACAGGAATGCAAACTTCATGTGACTGTGCTCAGTAATTACACTCGTTTCTAAATTAAACAAACCGAAAAATCTTTCTGGATGTATACTTCCACATATACATGCTTACCTCCACCGCTCCTGTAGCAGAGGTATGGAAAGCGCCACACGTTCCCAAGTCCCACCGCGTACCCCACTGACGCGAGGACGAACTCAAGGCGGCGACCCCAGGTGGCTCTTTCTGCTGTCGCGTGCCCCACTTTCTTTGATAACATAGCATTCACGTTTAAGGGTGCTTTCAAAACAATATCAGTCTCCTCTTTGTAAACTCCCAAGGTGGTGGATGATGTCTTTTCGGATCCCACTCCCATTGTAAAAGTGTAATAGTCTTGACGCTCACCAACAATTTCAATTAAGTCATGGGCTACTATGCCACTTACTAACAGATAACAGTCGAAGTTTCAGCTTAATCAATAGGCTAAATGTGACGAGAACCTTTATAATAGAATAAATCAGTACGATAATACTGAATATTATGAACAAAGCCTATAGCAGGAAATATATAATAGGCGCACGAGTAAAATGTCTAAACCAAATAGGCTACAGGCAATCTGGACAACTCAATTTCCTTATGAAACACAATTATATTGGTATACTAGCTTTAGCCTACAACGTGCGCTATCTTGCTGTAGGCATCAGTTGATACCTCATTCGACGACTGCCTGACATATCACAACTAATGCCCCGATTTACCATCAATTCACATGCAGGATAATATGCACTAAACTCCCGGTAACCTACCCGTTCTTATTATAACTCAATGAACCCACCGAAACATTGACCGAAAAATGTTCATTCCACCTGCTTATGTACTGTCATAAAAAAAAATCGGGAACCCGCCCCTACGTGCCGTAGTTTCCTAGCGATGCCCTTGTTGTGGGGTTTCCACTAGTTACCACAGCCACAAACTACAAATTGGCAGTCAAAATTAATGAACACAAAAATGGTCTTAATTTAAGGTTAGGGTTAGGCATAAGGTTTTAGCAGTGTGGTTTAAGGTTAATATTTGGTTTGAGTCGAGTGTGATGCAATTATGTATATAATTCCTGGATTGCCGATGCTATGTATTGGCCATTGACAGGCTCTGAAGCCACGGGTCGGCCATATTGGCTCTACCCTGTAGGCGCAGTCCTCCTAAGAATGAATGAAATTCCACAGTATTTCAATTAAGTGTCACATGTATTGACAAAATTACATTAAGTTTTTATTTTGATGTAGTGGGGACGACCGTAACATTAGTAGTCTCTAATAATTATACTTTATGGAAAAGGTTTTTATATATTTTTTCAGGTTTTATTTTTATGTTTAGCTCACATTATATAATTTAAAAGTATGCATTAAGGGGTCTTTAATATAATAAAACGTGGCAGAAACGAATTGAGACATTAATAAATGCATTTCTATAGCTCCAAAATGTGTTTTACGACAGTGAGGGAGTGCCAAGATGGAGGCGTAGGGGCTTCAAAACAGTGCCCCTTATAAAATCATCAAGTGTAAATATAAATCATTAGTGCGATGTCTGACGTCACTGTTTTAAAGGCTGCGTTCATACAGGCAGACCAATTTTTTTCACTAATTGGTATTTTAACAAATAAGATCATCTCTGAAAAGCGCAGACGTGAAAATATTGCATGTGTTTGGTCAAAAGACCAATTAGTGAAAAAATCAGAATTGGGCTGCCTGTGTAAACACTCAATCAAACCTTTTCAGTTGATTATGTTTCATTATCACTTGACTTGTAAAGGATTTAGATGCGATTCTTAAAAAAATTATTTGGAGGAACAAGCCTCACTATCTAAGGAAATCAATTATCAGTAGTACCCAGAAACAAAGAGATCTTGTGGTTTTAGATTTCAATATAGGGTGAATTCAGAAAGAGTGGGACATATAAACTGGGAGAGATTAAACGCCCACAACATTAGAAATCCACTTTTTCGAGTTGAAAGATGGCCAGAGTTTACCCATGATGTTGCACAATGATGTAAGTCAATAAGTTAGCGTTTTAGTCAAAGTATGATATGGCAAAACCGAACTACCTGCTTCATGCAAAATTGTGCCAATGACGTGTCTTGTGAAATTACCTATAAATAATTTTTCGCCTATGTTTAATTGAAGGATGGGTTTTATTTGATTGGTACCACCCACCAGCATGGCTTTGTTTATTAATCAGAAACATATGCAAAGTTTGAGTCGCAGCTGAGTAATATTAAAGTCCGCCACAGCGGACGCGTCATAATACCTATAAAACTTTTACAGACGCACAACCGAGAGCATCCTGTCAGGCTGTATCGCCGCCTGGTACGGCAACTGCTCCGCCCACAACCGTAGGCTCTCCAGAGGATAGTGAGGTCTGCACAACACATCACCGGGGGCAAACTACCTGCTCTCCAGGACACCTACACTACCCGGTGTCACAGAAAGGCCAAAAAGATCATCAAGGACAACAACCACCCGAGTCACTGCCTGTTCACTCCGCTATCATCCAGAAGACGAGGTCAGTACAGGTGCATCAAAGCTGGGACCGAGAGACTGAAAAACAGCTTATATCTCAAGGTCATCAGACTGTTAAACAGCCATCACTAACATTGAGTGGCTGCTGCCAACATACTGACTCAAATATCTAGCCACTTTAATAATAAAAAATTGGATGTAATAAATGTATCACTAGCCACTTTAATTAATAGACAATGCCACTTTATATAATGTTTACATACCCTACATTACTCATCTATGTATACAGTGGGGCAAAAAAAGTATTTAGTCAGCCACCAATTGTGCAAGTTCTCCCACTTAAAAAGATGAGAGGCCTGTAATTTACATCATTAGGTACACTTCAACTATGACAGACAAAATGAGAAAAAAAAATTTTTGCAAATTATGGTGGAAAATAAGTATTTGGTCACCTACAAACAAGCAATATTTCTGGCTCTCACAGACCTGTAACTTCTTTAAGAGGCTCCTCTGTCTTCCACTCGTTACCTGTATTAATGGCACCTGTTTGAACTTGTTATCAGTATAAAAGACACCTGTCCATAACCTCAAACTGTCACACTCCAAACTCCACTATGGCCAAGACCAAAGAGCTGTCAAAGGACACCAGAAACAAAATTGAAGACCTGCACCAGGCTGGGAAGACTGAATCTGCAATAGGTAAGCAGCTTGGTTTGAAGAAAGCAATTGTGGGAGCAATTATTAGGAAATGGAAGACATACAAGACCACTGATAATCTCCCTCGATCTGGGGCACCACGCAAGATCTCACCCCGTGGGGTCAAAATGATCACAAGAACGGTGAGCAAAAATCCCAGAACCACACGGGGGGACCTAGTGAATGACCTGCAGAGAGCTGGGACCAAAGTAACAAAGCCTACCATTAGTAACACACTACGCCACCAGGGACTCAAATGCTGCAGTGCCAGACGTGTCCCCCTGCTTAAGCCAGTACATGTCCAGGCCCGTCTGAAGTTTGCTAGAGATCATTTGGATGATCCAGAAGAAGATTGGGAAAATGTCATATGGTCAGATGAAACCAAAATATAACTTTTTGGTAAAAACTCAACTCGTCGTGTTTGGAGGACAAAGAATGCTGAGTTGCATCCAAAGAACACCATACCTACTGTGAAGCATGGGGGTGGAACCATCATGCTTTGGGGCTGTTTTTCTGCAAAGGGACCAGGACGACTGATCCGTGTAAAGGAAAGAATGAATGGGGCCATGTATCGTGAGATTTTGAGTGAAAACCTCCTTCCATCAGCAAGGGCATTGAAGATAAAACGTGGCTGGATCTTTCAGCATGAGAATGATCCCAAACACACCACCCGGGCAACGAAGGAGTGGCTTCGTAAGAAGCATTTCAAGGTCCTGGAGTGGCCTAGCCAGTCTCCAGATCTCAACCCATAGAAAATCTTTGGAGAGAGTTGAAAGTCCATGATGCCCAGCAACAGCCCCAAAACATCACTGCTCTATAAGAGATCTGCATGGAGGAATGGGCCAAAATACCAGCAACAGTGTGTGAAAACCTTGTGAAGACTTACAGAAAACGTTTGACCTGTCATTGCCAACAACAAAGTATTGAGATAAACTTTTGTTATTGACCAAAGACTTATTTTCCACCATAATTTGCAAATAAATTCATAAAAAATCCTACAATGTGATTTTCTGGATTTTTTTCCCCCTAATTTTGTCTGTCATAGTTGAAGTGTACCTATGATGAAAATTACAGGCCTCTCTCATCTTTTTAAGTGGGAGAACTTGCACAATTGGTGGCTGACTAAATACTTTTTTGCCCCACTGTATACTGTACTCTATACCATCTACTGCATTTTGCCTATGCCGTTCGGCCTTCGCTCATTCATATATTTGTACGTACATAATCTTATGAATTCCTTTACACTTGTGTATAAGGTAGGTGTTGCGAAATTGTTAGATATTACTGCATGGTCGGAACTAGAAGCACAAGCATTTCCCTACACTCGCATTAACATCTGCTAACCATGTTCATGTGACAAATAAAATTTGATGTGCTTTGAAAACCTAGTGGTCAAACACGGAAATTGTTCCAATCGTCTTTCCACCATTCATTTTTCACATAGAGCATATTACAAACACTTCAAATTATCTTTGAACCTGAACCAGAAAAACCGCTACCCTCTCTGTCATCCCTGTCTGTACCAGACATTGTTAAAAACAAGGGCACCTGGAGTATGCAGGCATCCTGGCTGGGATAGAGCTGTTGGTGGAGCACAGAAGGCTATATGGCAGGCAACAGTTGGACCGCGCACCAACCCCCAACTGGCACACCATGAGAAGAGGGAGGTTGACGGCCAGCAATTATGGAGCAGTGGTTAGGGCCAAGCGTGTTACTCATTCGTTGCTAAAAAGGGTCCTCAGATCAGTCGTTGGATGGGGTGTCTGTATAGTGGGGCACAGATAATGACGAGGAGGGCACCAGACCATCCAGTGAGGCATCAAGGCAAATGGCTACAGGGATGGGTGTGCAGGAGTTAGGGCTTTGGGTCACGAGATCTGGGATCCTGGGTGCCTCACTGGACGGTCTGTTGGGCACCACAGCCGTGGTGGAGGTCAAGTATCCCTATGGTGCAAGGGACCTTACCATTTGAAGAGGCAGTCAAGTCGAAGAATTTCTATTTCGAGGAGAAAGGGTCTTACAGCCTCCGTGAAGATGATTTTTTTACTGGTCGAAGGTCAGTTCCACATCACTGGACGGGACACCTGCTTCTTCATTGTGTGAACCACCAAAGCCAACATCAGCATGATGACCTCTGACAGATTCGTATTTCTCCTCTTGTCAGTACCTGTTTTCAGGGAAGCCAATGGTCCAAAATTATTCCACATAGTTCATACACACACTAGGCTCCCAGAATAGGTTATATTAGATAGAGGTTTTGCTCAAAGCAGCCAACTAAAGTCATGTAGTTAACGTAAGTTAAATCACTAAGGCTGTTCTGAGTGCATCTCCTCAGTTTCATTCAGTAGTACATCACAATTCACATTGCATTTTATCATGGTCACAGTGGGAATTTATACATGTGATGTTCAAATTATTTCTTACCCTGTGTCTTACCCCATTCATCCCTGCCTGTACCTGACATTGTTGAAAAACAAGTGAACAATAAATAAAAATCATACACAAACAATAGGCTTCTAGAATAGGTTAGATTATATTCAAGTTTTGCTCAAAGCAGTCAACTAAAGTAATGTAGTTAACATAACGTAAGTTAAATCACAAAGTTTGAGTGCATCTCCTTAGTTTCATTCAGTAATACAATACAATTAGAAACACAAGCAATTCGCTGCACCTGAAATAGCATCTGCAAATCTGTGTACTGTATGTGACCAAAACTTTGATTTGAATAATAAATTAACTAGTTTCATAATACAAATGTTGATAAGACCTTAATTAATTGAAACAAACATCACTTGGGTAGCGGTAGATTGATTTTTATTGTCATAGATCGATCTACCAAAAAGTGCCACAGACTCACAATGGCTTCTTCTAGCGGCTTGGTTTGGAGTTACAAGGTATTCAGTGTGATGGTTGAAACCATTTTGGTTGACTATTGTCAGCCGTGTTTTGGCACAATTTTTCAAAAGTTATGTCTATCTAGAGGAATAAATGCATAAAAAAATGATGAACAGAAAGGACAAATAATTTACTTGAATGGGGACTCCTGTTCTATTCATTTTATTTCTATGCCTTTAATCCTATCTGATAGGGCGAAATCCAGATATACTGAACAAAAATATAAACGCAACATGTAAAGTGTTGGTCCCATGTTTCATGAACTGAAATAAAATATCCCAGAAATGTTCTTTATTCATAAAAAGCTTATTTTCCTCAATTGTTTACATCCCTGTTAGTGAGCATTTCTCCTTTTGCCAAGATAATCCATCCACTGGACAGGTGTAGCATATCAAGAAGCTGATTAAACAGCATGATCATGACACAGTTGCACCTTATGCCGGGGATAATAAAAGACCACTTTAAAATGTGCAGTTTGTCACACAACACAATACCACAGATATCTCAAGTTTTGAGGGAGTGTGCAATTGGCATGCTGACTGCAGGACTGTCCACCAGAGCTGTTGCCAAAGAATTGAATGTTAGTTTCTCTATGTCGTTTTAGAGAATTTGGCAGTGCATCCAACCTGCCTCACAACCGCAGCCCCAGGACCACCACATCCAGCTTCTTCACCTCCGGGATCGTCTGAGGGGGAGCTGAGGCATATTTCTGTCTGTAATAAAGCTCTTTTGTGGGGAAAAAAACTCATTCTGATTGGCTGGGCCTGGTTCCCAAGTGTGTGGGACTAGGCCCACCTATGGCTGCGCCCTTGCCCAGTCATGAAATCCATAGATTAGGGCTTAATTTATGAAAAGATGGGCGCAGGTATACTGCCGGTCAAAAGTTTTAGAACACCTACTCTTTCAAGGGATTTTCTATGTTTGTACTATTTTCGACATTGTATGAAATAACACATATGGCATCATGTAGAGACTTGCTTGGGTTGAGAGAATGCCAAGAGTGTGCAAGCTGTCATCAAAGCAACGGGTGGCTATTTGAAGAATCTCAAATATAAATATATTTTGATTTGTTTAACACTTTTTTGGTTACTACATAATTCCATATGTGTTATTTCATAGTTGTGATGTCTTCACTATCATTTCTACAATGTAGAAAATAGTAAAAATAAAGAAACCCCCTTGAATGAGTAGGTGTTCTAAAACTTTTGACAGGTATCCACTCCACCAAACCGTAGAATAGTAGCTATCCTGTATGGAGAAATAAAGTGAGATCCCTACTTTTTGACAGTAGATGGTGCTCCCGTTTCAGTGCAGTAGTGGATATTGGCCTGTGGGCTCCAATTATTTTCTCCTGTTCCAGGTGTTGCTGTTTGATTCCTTCCGGTCTCCGTACAGGAATTTCAACTGCATGACGTCATTTATCCTGCTAACAAAGTTAGGCTACTGCAAAACTGAGCTGGGATATTAACCTTCCTTGAAAAATGTGACGGGATTTAGCGGACAATTTCCCTAGAACTGGATTTTAAGATTTTTGGATGTGTAGAATGAAAACACCCCATTGTAACTCATGCTGGATCACGATGAGAACTTTCTGAGAAGAAGAAAAATCGACGACACACAGAAATTAGTTATATGGAGGAACTGGAAGGTGAGCGGTCTAAACTTTTTTTCCCCATTAAATTGTTAATTTGCTTAGCCTACATGTGGATAACAATGTGGATTTAAAATAATATATTGTTGTTTATATATCAAAAATATTTGGTGTGTAAAGGGAAGCCCAAGTTACATCCAGTAGGGGGGACGCACAATTTTCTGGACTTGGTCAATTTTCGAGCAGATAGTGTTTATGTCAAATGAGAACTTGCTGCAATGTATCTGATCATCGGGACATACATAGTTACTTTGTAACTACGGCAATGACTGCCATCAAAGTTCAGCTGATTATGTTGACTTATACTATGTATTCTACTGCGAGTCCAATTCACTACCCACTTTATATTTGTAAATATAGTAAATTATTACTGTGCATACTACCCATATTACTTGTTATTTTGTACTTTACTGTTATTGATTAATGTAGGCTACTGCATTGAGGGAGCTAGAATTTTGCTGCACGTTTTATACCTGCTGTAAACTGTTGAAATATGAAGAAATAAGATTTTACTCAAACTTGAATTTAGCTTCTTGGATTCATTGGTCTTGTTTGAGTGGTAAAGCTGAAGCAACCAATAATTTACATATACACTAGAATTAATGATGGGGGCGCTGTGTTGAAGCCACCTTGCCTCCACCTTGGCACTCCCCCCACCATTGTAAAAAATATTTTGGAATCTATAGAAATCCATTTATTAATATCTACATTTGTTTTTGCCACATTTATTATATTAGACACCATAATGCATACTTTTAAATGATATTATGTGAGCTAAAAATACAAAATATGTAAACATTTTACTTAAAGAATATTTTTTTGAGATTACTAATGTTACTGTCAACAACAAAAAAACTTAAATTAATGTAATTTGTCCTTGAAGCATTTAATTGAAATACTGTATAATTCCTATGGAGTACTGCTCCTACTGGAGAGTGCCATTATTGCCAACCGGTGGGTGGCTTCAAAGTATCTCAATGGCCAATACATAGCATCGGCAGTCCATGTTTTATATACCTAATTAGAAGCAACCTACTTCAGATGAAAGTCAAGGAGTGGAGTTGAGGTATGTACATCTCTGACAGCCGAAAGTCGGACACTGATTGGTTTTCCAACAGCAAGGCTCAGTGCAACATGGCAGTGTTGCCATTGTTGATTAATATTTTCTTTGTAATGTTGAAATAAACATGTCTCCAAACCCCATATCACACACTATAAATATGTGTACATTGTACTGTTAATTAGGGAGAGAGGGACTCATATCAATCATTTGTACACTGTATACATTGCGCAAAGTTGCTTCCTGTTTCAGTCACGTCCTGTTCGCGTGGGTCAAACAAAAACACTTTAATGATTGGTTGAGTTATTGCCTCCCACAATGCAGGTGATGGCTGCAAGTTGCAGCTGGGGCAACTGCTGCAACTTGCAGAAAATTGCAGTCGGCTTCATGACCATTGATCACATGGTTGTTGTAAAGTTCGTGCAGTCGACATTTAGGCGCAAGTCAGACCATTTTCATCCCCATAATGCAACATACTTTGAAAGGTTACCGACTTGACAAAAGTGAGCTGCTCGAACACGCCCACTCAATTCTAAATCCCCCAGTTTTCACATCATATTCATTGCATAGAGCTTGCTAGGGGTGTATTCATTACAGAAACATTTTTAAGAAGCAAACAGAGGAAACAGGGAGGGACCTACCTGAATTTGTCCAATAGAAACTCTTGTTTGCGTTTTACATTTTGAGTAGGTCCCGTGTGGCTCGGTTGGTAGAGCATGGCACTTGCAACGCCAGGGTTGTGGGTTTATTCCCATGGGGGACCAGTATGACAATGTATGCACTCACAACCCTGGCGTTGCAAGCGCCAATGTAAGTCGCTCTGGATAAGAGCATCTGCTAAATTCGATTAAAACATTTTAAAAAACGTTTTGTGGCTGCAGGGGCAGTATTGAGTAGCTTGGATGAAAAGGTGCCCATTGTAAACGGCCAGCTCCTCAGCCTCAGTTGCTAATATATGCATATTATTATTAGTATTGGATAGAAAACACTCTAGAGTTTCCAAAACTGTCAAAATATTGTCTGTGAGTATAACAGAACTGATATTGCAGGCGAAACCCTGAGGAAAATCAAAGCAGGAAGTGGCTTCTATTTTGAAAACTCCATGTTCCATAGCCTCCCATTGCTCCATTTAAAGGAATATGAACCAGATTTCTCTTCCTATCGCTTCCTCAAGGTGTCAACAGTCTTCAGACATAGTTTCAGGCTTTTATTTTGAAAAATGAGCCAGACCGGTAACATTGCGTCAAGTGGTCACGTGAGTTTTGCTCGCGCAACAAGAGTTTGGATAGGTATTGCTTTACCCTCTCCTACTGTGAAAGACATTTGCGGTTGATATACACTGCTCAAAAAAATTAAGGGAACACTAAAATAACACATCCTAGATCTGAATGAATGAAATATTCTTATTAAATACTTTTTTCTTTACATAGTTTAATGTGCTGACAACCAAAATCACACAAATTATCAATGGAAATCAAATTTATCAACCCATGGAGGTTTGGATTTGGAGTGACACTCAAAATTAAAGTGGAAAACCACACTACATGCTGATCCAACTTTGATGTAATGTCCTTAAAACAAGTCAAAATGAGGCTCAGTAGTGTGTGTGGCCTCCACGTGCCTGTATGACCTCCCTACAATGCCTGGGCATGCTCCTGATGAGTCCTGGACAGTCTGTGGCGCATCTGTGGCGTTGGTGGACGGAGCGAGACATGATGTCCCAGATGTGCTCAACTGGATTCAGGTCTGGGGAACGGGCGGGCCAGTCCATAGCATCAATTCCTTCCTCTTGCAGGAACTGCTGACACACTCCAGCCACATGAGGTCTAGCATTGTCTTGCATTAGGAGGAACCCAGGGCCAAACACACCAGCATATGGTCTCGCAAGGGGTCTGAGGATCTCATCGCGGTACCTAATGGCAGTCAGGCTACCTCTGGCGAGCACATGGAGGGCTGTGCGGCCCCCCAAAGAAATGCCACCCCACACCATGACTGACCCACTGCCAAACCAGTCATGCTGGAGGATGTTGCAGGCAGCAGAACGTTCTCCACGGCATCTCCAGACTCTGTCACGTGCTCAGTGTGTACCTGCTTTCATCTGTGAAGAGCACAGGGCGCCAGTGGCGAATTTGCCAATCTTTGTGTTCTCTGGCAAATGCCAAACGTCCTGCACGGTGTTGGGCTGTAAGCACAACCCCCACCTGTGGACGTCGGGCCCTCATACCACCCTCATGGAGTCTGTTTCTGACCGTTTGAGCAGACACATGCACATTTGTGGCCTGCTGGAGGTCATTTTGCAGGGCTCTGGCAGTGATCCTCCTGCTCCTCCATGCACAAAGGCAGAGGTAGCGGTCCTGCTGCTGGGTTGTTGCCCTCCTACGGCCTTTCCACGTCTCCTGATGTACTGGCCTGTCTCCTGGTAGCACCTCCATGCTCTGGACACTACGCTGACAGACACAGCAAACCTTCTTGCCACAGCTCGCATTGATGTACCATCCTGGATGAGCTGCACTACCCGAGCCACTTATGTGGATTGTAGACTCCGTCTCATGCTACCACTAGAGTGAAAGCACCGCCAGCATTCAAAAGTGACAAAAACATCAGCCAGGAAGCATAGGAACTGAGAAGTGGTCTGTGGTTATCACCTGCAGAACCACTCCTTTATTGGGGGTGTCTTGCTAATTGCCTATAATTTCCACCTGTTGTCTATTATTTTGCACAACAGCATGTGAAGTTTATTGTCAATCAGTGTGGACAGTTTGATTTCACAGAAGTGTGATTGACTTGGAGTTACATTGTTTAAGTGTTCCTTTTATTTTTTTGAGCAGTGTATTATCGATTTATATATTTTAAAAACAACCTGAGGATTGATTATAAAAAACATTTGACATGTTTCTGTGGACATTATGGAAACTTTGGAATTTGTCTGCGTTGTCGTGACCACTCTTTCCTGTGGATTTCTGAACATAACGCGACAAACAAACGGAGGTATTTTGGATCTAAAAATAATCTTTATGGAACAAAAGGAACCTTTTGTTGTGTAACTGGGAGTCTCATGAGTGGAAACATCTGAAGATCATCAAAGGTAAACAATTAATTTGATTGCTTTTCTGATTTTCGTGACCGAGCTACCTGATGCTAAGTGTACTTAATGTTTTATCGTGCGATCAATAAACTTACACAAACGCTTGGATTGCTTTCGCTGTAAAGCATATTTACACGACAGGTGGATTAACAAAAGGCTAAGCTGTGTTTTCCTATATTACACTTGTGATTTCATGAATATAAATATTTATAGTAATAATTATTGTATGTAGCGCTATGCTATTCAGCGGTTGTTGATGACACTTATCCCGATATCGGGATTGCAGCCATAAGTTTGAATGCGTAAACGGTTTTTGCAACGGATGAAGCTTTGCAACAGAATAAGTGTAATGATTTCATCCCAGCTTGTCCTAAAAAACGGAAACGTGTTACCCCTGGTTCGTTCAGCCAATCCTATGGGGGAAATGAATGAGGTCTGAGGTTAACACAGGCTTAGGAGATCTCTTCAGTAAGTTAACATTACCTTTTATGAAGCCTTTGTGCTTGTTTTGTTTACATAAATGCTTCAAAATTATGAACATTTTACTTCAGCTGATGATGATTATCTCCTAGATTAAACGTATAAGATCTCCTAAGCCTGTGTTTGCCACAGACCTTATTTTCGGCGTTTATCCTCCCAAAATGGATTCATTTCACCATAAGCTTTGGCCAGCGAGCCATGGCGGAGTTAGTGCCTACAAAAAGACGGCATTGATATTGCTCTCTATTGGAATGGAAGCGTCGTGAGTGCAGGCTTGTGTGAAAACAAAACTTTGGGAAAAGCTCAATGAAAGATCTTGTTTAAAAATGATATGCAAACTTGTCTGAAAGTTTTCCTTGTTACTTGAGAATCACTTATAGCCTTAACTTTATAATGTTAACAGCCTGTGTTACCCTATGTTCTACAAAAACAGTAGCAGAGTTTCTCAACTCCACGATGTACATCACATCAATGGAGGTGAGTTGCGACGAGTCTGGGCGAACTGTACCCCCAACTACATCGAGTCGCTGTCAGACGATTCTTAAACTCTTTCCGTGTACCAATGTTTGTCCAGTGTAAAGACACGCCTTTGTTTGTTTAATGAAATGTGTAGTTTTTTGATAAAAGTAGAATTTTCTAAACCTCTGCCAAGGTTCCATTTTTGGGATCTCTGCCTTAATCCAACTGACAACTCTAACAATCAGGGCAAGCACAGGTACAAGTATCAATCAATCAATCAATCAAAAATGTATTTATAAAGCCCTTTTTACATCCGCAGATATCACAAAGTGCTATACAGAACCCAGCCTAAAACCCCAAACGGCAAGCAATGCAGATGTAGAAGCACGGTGGCTAGGAAAATCTCCCTAGAACGGCAGGAACCTAGGAAGAAACCTAGAGAGGAACCAGGCTCTGAGGGGTGGCCAGTCCTCTTCTGGCTGTGCCGGTTGGAGATTATTAGAGTACATGGCCATTAAGGCCAGATTGTTATCAAGATGTTCAAACATTCATAGATGACCAGCAGGGTCAAAGAATCACTGTGGTTGTAGAGGGTGCAACAGGTCAGTACCTCATGAGTAAATATCAGTTGGCTTTTTATAGCTGAGCATTGAGAGTTCGAGGCAGCAGGCACGGTAAAGAGTCGAAAACAGCCGGTTCGGGACAAGGTAGCATGTCCAGTGAACAGGTCAGGGTTCCCTATCCGCAGGTAGAACAGTTGAAACTGGAGTCACTGCACGACCAAGTGGACTGGGGACAGCCAGGAGTCATCAGGCCAGGTATTCCTGAGGCATAATCCTAGAGAGCATACTTAAATTCATACAGGACACCAGAGAAGACAGGAGAATTACACCAGATGTAACAGACTAACCCTTGCAGCATAGATACTGGAGACTGAGACGGGTGGTTCAGAGGACACTGGCCTCGTCCGACGATACAGGGCCAACCGGGCAGGCTATAACTCCACCCACTTTGCCAAGCACAGCTCCCACACCACTAGAGGGATATCAACAGACCACCAATTTACTTCCCTGAGACGAGGCTGAGTATAGCCCAAAAATATCTCCTCCACCGCACAGGCTCAAGGGGGCACAAAACCGTCTAACTCAACCCACTCAAGTGACACACCCCTCCTAGGGATGGCATGGTAGAGCACTAGTAAGCCAGTGACCCATAATAGGGTCAGAGGCAGAGAATCCCAGTGGAGAGAGGGGAGCCGGCCAGGCAGAGACAGCAAGGGCAGTTTGTCGCTCCAGTGCCTTGCCGTTCACCTTCACCACCCTGGGCCAGACTACACTCAATCGTAGGACATACTGAAGAGATTAGTCTTCAGTAAAGACTACAAGTGGTAGTGCCAGCTTGAAGTCGTAACTTCCTACTCCATTGGAAAACAGTGGATTATGGGGCATAGTTTGACAGATCACATAAAATGAATCCCAAACTACGGATTTCAGCAAACATAGAAATGCACGCCTTTACACAGGACAGACATGGGTACACGGTAAGAGTTTTAAGAATTCACATTTTTGCAAGTATCGACTGACTGCGACACAATGTAGTCGGAGGTACAGTTCGCCCACACTCTTCAATTCCACTCCATTGATGTGATGTACAGTGCCTGCAGAAAGTATACACACATCTTGACTTATTCCACATTTTGTTATTCCACAACGCTCTAGTCCTTGCCGATGACAAGCATACCCATAACATGATGCAACCACCACCATGGTTGAAAATATGAAGAGTGATGCTCCGTGATGTGTTGCGTTGGATTTGTCCCAAACACAATACTTTGTCTAAAGGACATAAAGTAAATTTCTTTGCCACATTTTTTTGCAGTTTTACTTCAACGCTTTATTAAAATCAGGATGCATGTTTTGGAATATTTTTATTCTCTGCAGCAGGGTTCCCCAATTTTGTGGTAGTACTTGGCCCCCCAAGTTTTCATATTTTTATTTATTAATTTTGCGGGACATAAGACTGTAAAAATACCAGGAAATCAGCTCCAAGTGATTTTAATTTAGGGATTCTGTTCCCAAGTATTCCCACGCATAAGAGAGAGACGTGATCGTAAACAAATGTAAGAAATTTAAAAATAAATATCAAATATTATAAATGTTTGGACTTCTTGCAGTCAGTTTACAGTCTACAAATGATTTGTAATTATGTTCCAGCCCCCTGACCATCCGCTCAAGAAAAAAATAGGCCCACGGTTGAATCTAGTTGATCACAATGAGTACCGATAGCTTTGCTATAAACACGGGTACCAGTACGAGTTGATGTGCAAGGTTACGAGGTTATTGAGGGTGGTATGTGCAGTTGAAGTCAGAAGTTTACATACACCTTAGCCAAATACATTTAAACTCAGTTTTTCACAATTCCTGCCATTTTTAATCCTAGTAAAAATTCCCTGTCTTATGTCAGTTAGGATTAGAGTTTGACCGATTTAATCGGAATGGCCGATTTTAATTAGGGCCGTTTTCAAGTTTTCATAACAATCGGAAATCTGTATTTATGGGTGCCGATTTTGCAGTTTTATTTATATATTTTTATACCTTTTTATTTAACTAGGCAAGTCAGTTAAGAACACATTCTTATTTTCATTGACGGCCAAGGAACAGTGGGTTTAACTGCCTGTTCAGGGGCAGAATGACAGATTTGTACCTTGTCAGCTCGGAGGATTTGAACTTGCAACCTTCCGGTTACTAGCCCAACGCTCTAACCACTAGGCTACCCTGCCGCAATCCGTAGTCTGGCTTTTTTATGGTGATTTTGGAGCAGTGGCTTCTTCCTTGCTGAGCGGCCTTTCAGGTTATGTCGATATAGGACTCGTTTTACTGTGGATATACAGTGGGGCAAAAAAGTATTTAGTCAGCCACCAATTGTGCAAGGTTCTCCCACTTAAAAAGATGAGAGGCCTGTAATTTTCATTATAGGCACACTTCAACTATGACAGACAAAATGAAAAAAAAAAATTGTAGGATTTTTAATGAATTTATTTGCGAATTATGGTGGAAAATAAGTATTTGGTCAATAACAAACCTTTATCTCAATACTTTGTTATATACCCTTTGTTGGCAATGACAGAGGTCAAACGTTTTCTGTAAGTCTTCACAAGGTTTTCACACACTGTTGCTGGTATTTTGGCCCATTCCTCCATGCAGATCTCCTCTAGAGCAGTGATGTTTTGGGGCTGTTGCTGGGCAACACTGACTTTCAACTCCCCCCAAAGATGTTCTATGGGGTTGAGATCTGGAGACTGGCTAGGCCACTCCAGGACCTTGAAATGCTTCTTACGAAGCCACTCCTTCGTTGCCCGGGCGGTGTGTTTGGGATCATTGTCATGCTGAAAGACCCAGCCACGTTTCATCTTCAATGCCCTTGCTGATGAAAGGAGGTTTTCACTCAAAATCTCACGATACATGGCCCCATTATTTCTTTCCTTTACACAGATCAGTCGTCCTGGTCCCCTTGCAGAAAAACAGCCCCAAAGCATGATGTTTCCACCCCCATGCTTCACAGTAGGTATGGTGTTCTTTGGATGCAACTCAGCATTCTTTGTCCTCCAAACACGACGAGTTGAGTTTTTACCAAAAAGTTATATTTTGGTTTCTTCTGACCATATGACATTTTCCCAATCTTCTTCTGGATCATCCAAATGCTCTCTAGCAAACTTCAGACGGGCCTGGACATGTACTGGCTTAAGCAGGGGGACACGTCTGGCACTGCAGGATTTGAGTCCCTGGCGGCTTAGTGTGTTACTGGTGTTAGGCTTTGTTGCTTTGGTCCCAGCTCTCTGCAGGTCATTTACTAGGTCCCCCCGTGTGGTTCTGGGATTTTTGCTCACCGTTCTTGTGATCATTTTGACCCCATGGGATGAGATCTTGCTTGGAGCACCAGATCGAGGGAGATTATCAGTGGTCTTGTATGTCTTCCATTTCCTAATAATTGCTCCCACAGTTGATTTCTTCAAACCAAGCTGCTTACCTATTGCAGATTGTCTTCCCAGCCTGGTGCAGGTCTACAATTTTGTTTCTGGTGTCCTTTGACAGCTCTTTGGTCTTGGCCATAGTGGAGTGTGACTGTTTGAGGTTGTGGACAGGTGTCTTTTATACTGATAACAAGTTCAAACAGGTGCCATTAATACAGGTAACGAGTGGAAGACAGAGGAGCCTCTTAAAGAAGAAGTTACAGGTCTGTGAGAGCCAGAAATCTTGCTTGTTTGTAGGTGACCAAATACTTGTTTTTCCACCATAATTTGCAAATAAATTAATAAAAAATCCTACAATGTGATTTTCTGGATTTTTTTTCTTCCCATTTTGTCTGTCATAGTTGAAGTGTACCTATGATGAAAATTACAGGCCTCATCTTTTTAAGTGGGAGAACTTGCACAATTGGTAGCTGACCAAATACTTTTTTGCCCCACTGTAGATACTTTTGTACCTGTTTCTTCCAGCATCTTCACAATGTCCTTTGCTGTTGTTCTGGGATTGATTTGCACTTTTTGCACCACAGTATGTTCATCTCTAGGTGACACGTCTCCTTCCTGAGCGGTATGACTGCTGGGTGGTCACATGGTGTTTATACTTGCATACTATTGTTTGTACAGATGAACGTGGTAACTTCAGGCATTTGGAAATTGCTCCCAATGATGAACCAGACTTGTTGAGGTCTACCTTTTTTTTCTGAGGTCTTCTCGATTTTCTCATGATGTCAAGCAAAGAGGCACTGAGTTTGAAGGTAGAAAATACATCCATGGGTACACCTCCAACTGACTCAAATGATGTCAATTAGCCTATCAGAAGCTTCTAAAGCCATGACATAATTTTCTGGAATTTTCCAAGCTGTTTAAAGGCACAGTCACCTTAGTGCATGTAAACTTCTGACCCACTGGAATTGTGATACAGTGAAATAACATGTCTGTAAACAATTGTTGGGAAAATTACTTGTCATGCACAAAGTAGATGTCCTAACTGACTTGCCAAAACTGTAGTTTGTGAACAAGAAATTGTGGAGTGGTTGAATAACGAGTTTTAATGACTCCAACCTATGTGTATGTAAACTTCTGACTTCAACTGTACATCTATACTACGTGGTCTAAAGTATATGGACCAACCTTCAAATTAGTGAATTTGGCTATTTCAGCCACACCCGTTGCTGACAGGTGTATGAAATCGAGCACACACCCATGCAATCTCAATAGACAAACACTGGCAGTAGAATGGCCGTAAATGAAGAGCTCAGTAACTTTAAACGTGGCACCTTCATAGAATGCCACCTTTCCAACTAGTCAGTTTGTCCAATTTCTGGCCTTGACTGGCCTGCACAAAGCCCTGACCTCAACCCCATCGAACACCTTTGGGATGAATTAGAATGCCGACTGCGAGCCAGGCCTAATCGCCTGACATCAGTGCCCGACCTCATTAATGGTATTTTGGCTGAATTCAAACAAGTTCCCGCAGCAATGTTCCAACATCTAGTGTCAAGCCTTCCCAGAAGAGTGGTAGCTGTTATAGCAGCAAATGGGAGATCAACTCCATATTAATGTCCATGATTTTGGAATGAGATGTTCGACAAGCAGGTGTCCACATACTTTTGGTCATGTAACGTAGGTAGGGGTGAAGTGACCAGGCAACAGGATAGATAATTAACAGTAGCAGCAGCGTATGTGATGAGTCAAAATAGTGCAAAAATGGTCAATGCAGATAGCTACACGGACTATTTGGCTAACTATTTAAGTTTTATTGCTTGGGGGTTCAGGGGTCCTTTTGGTTCCAGACTTCATCAGTACCGCTTGCTGTGTAGTAGCAAAACAGTCTATGACTTGGTTGGCTAGAGTCTTTGACAATTTTTAAAGGCCTTCCTCTGAAACCACCTGGTATAGAGGTCCTGGATGGCAGGGAGCGCTGCCCCAGTGATGTACTGTGCCGTACGCACTACCCTCTGTAGTGACTTGCAGTCAAATGTCAAGCAGTTGCCATACCAAGCGGTGATGCAGCCAGTCAAGATGCTCTCAATGGTGCAGCTGTAGAACTTTTTGAGGATCTAAGGGCCCATGACAATTATTTCCCTGAGGGGAAATGGCTCACATCAACATCACATGTATGAGCCACACCTTTGTTCAGTCAACAAAACATATTCAGAAATTTGTTGCTACTGTGATATGACTTTTATGGATGGATAGAGTATGCTTTTCCTTTAACGAAATCCTTGAACCCTACAGGCACACATGGACGCCACTGTGCGGGTTGCGGAGGAGTGATTCAAGATGCATTCAATGTGAAGGTTCTGCAAGGAACTTGGCACAATACCTGTTTTCAGTAAGTCATACTTTTAAATGTGGATTTCAGTTATATTCACTGTTTTATTTAATTGACAATTTATTGTAGGAATCACGTGCTGTTTGCACTACGCATTAGAACTGTTTTGACATTAAATAAGCAGCATTGACGTCAACAATGGACTGTTTTGCTGGTCAACATACAGCTTTTGACAATTTCAGGGATTCTTTGGGGTGGAACTGTATGCACATGTTTAGAAATGGACTTGTGGGTAGTCCTACAGAATTCTACCTGTCCTGTGAAATGTTTCATCATTTTCGGCAGGAATGTCTCTGTTCAGTGTTCAAACTATTCTACAGTAACGCAGAACTCCATTACAGTACTTATTGAAAATCTAATCACTCAAATCCCATTTGCTGATACCACCATTCTACTTTTTTTTCTTCAAACCATTGTAATTAGAAGTTAGTACAACAAGTTAACAACTTTAAGGTGGTAGATATTTGTTTTCCTTTTGCCTTTTTAAAGGTGGAAAATAATAGACATGAGGCATTATTCGCACATGAATTTGCATGGGTCACAGGGACACAGAGGATCCCACCACCTCTCTCTCCAGCCTTGTGGACTTTGGCCCTGGCAGTTTCTCTTCGTCCTGTGGCTTAGTCATTGTCAGGATTGAGACTGTCTGGCATTCTCCGGTCACTGGCCCCCAGTGATAACCCTCTAGACTTGGGCTGAACAGAGGTCAATATGGTAGGACAATATGTTCAGACGCTCAAATAAAAACAATTTTTAGCTCCCAAAGCTCTCTTTGTGAAATACGATCACTCAGGTTTTGTTTTCCCAGAAGAGAATGTATAGATATGATGATGGTGCTTCAGTTAGATAAGCAGTCCAAGAGTCATGGTCTAGATGATGATTTGCCCCACAGCGTTTTTGTGGAATGGAAAGTTGGGATTGAGGGCAGAGTCACAGCAGCTCTGTTCATATAATCAGGAGAGGGAGTGTATTTCTGACACTCACTGTGCCCATCCAGCACACAACGTGACGTAACACAAATGAAAGAATAGAACTGATGAATAGTTGAATGGAACTGAATAAAGTAGAGCTGTTTTTCTAGAGCTCTGGATTCCCCCTGAATATAATAAATTAATTAGGAATAAAGCCTAAGAGGATGCCAAATTCATGTCATATCATTTCAGTAGTCTCCCTTGGGTAGAAGGAGCTTGAAATCTGTGAGTGTTCCTTAGCCCAAGCACTCAAATTTCAAACAAAGATTTTCAGCAACAGTGTCCTTATATAACCCACGATTTGGGTCTCTTTTTCTATAATGGCCCTTTTATAGAACCACGGAACCGTGTGTCAGTTCAAAAGCCAAGTCCTTGATACAGCTGTGCAATTCTCACTCTCTCGCTGTGTCTGTGTCTGGGTATTTCCATGTAAAAAGCCCCATGAGAACTTAACATGTGAAGTTCATCCAATTTGGTGAATAATAAAAGCTAAGATTCTATTAAGGCATATATATTGTTCAACCATTTTCCATACTAAAAATCTTGATTATGTAAAGGCTTTGATTTCTGGTCTAACATATGGAAAAGGGGTCTGAGAGAACATCTAGCAGAAAGTCAAATTTCACATTTCTCTCCCTCATGAAAAGGGAGGATAATGGAAGTTCACAGAAGTAACAAGGTAGACCTAATTAGTTATTGATTTTACTGATACAATTTGGTTTATGATTTAAAATGAGTCATTCTGTTACTAAATCGGTAACTCTCTCTCTCCCCGCTCTCTCGTTAATATCACTGACACCTACCCATGAGCCTCCTCTCTTTCCATTTACTGTAACCAACCCTCTCACCCGCTGAGCTCTGACCGACACCGGACGTCCATGGACGTTGAGAAGTTGTCATTTGGTCGGTCCAAATTTTAACCAGGCATAAACTACTGTTTCACAAGTTCGTACAGAAAAGTAGAGTATAGTACTGTACAGTGAAGAGTGGCGTATCGGTCAGAGTTTAGTACAGTAGAGCACACTAGAGTACTGTATATTTTACTGTACTGAACTATACTTTACTCTGCTGTGCTGTACTCTGTGCTGTACTCTGCTGTACTGTGATGTCCAAACCTTTTAAATAGAAAAATCAGTCTCTGCGTCATTCTGTTACCGTGGAATTGCCCCTTTGTCTCTCTCTCCCCCTCCTCCTTCTCTGTTCCTGCCCAAGACCACCTCAGTCATTTTCTGTGAAATTAACACTTTAGATGGAGCATCTGCTTTGGGAAAAACCGCCATCGAGCCAGACTACCGTACTGACGCTCAGCCAATTGTGCTGGAGTTTAGCCCTCAGTATTCAGACCCCCTGGCCCCAAATCTGCGCATTTTCTGGTACTTCGAGATGACAAAAGTCCTGTTTTTGTAAAATGTTATACACAACTTTTGTCCATGGAGGACACAATTCCTTTCACTCTCCGTGTGGGACATTGTCTAACTTTAAAGCAACTACAGTAGTTTCCTTTTCCATGTTACCCCCGGCTCCGTTCTATTGTGCACACAGTCCTGCACCTCCCCCAAGTTGTGCAGCATTGTGAAAGGCTGACGTTATCCCTGTTCCATTAAAGCTGACATTCAGACGAATGTATAGGTAAAGACCAGACTAGACAGTGTGTGTGCCCCGCTGCCGCATTCCTAGACAGCGATTCAGAGTCGTGGGCCAGCTGCTCCCGACACTGCACAGAGTCCTTTGTTTTTCCCAGGGAAAACTGGATTTTGGGTTGTCCCAAAGGACTGTCCTTTATGAGTCGATGTTAGTCCTCTAAAAGAGTTGAAGCCTTCTGGCTCAAGTCATAATGATAGTACTTTCCCCTTGTTAATTGTCTGTGGGGTCCAATAATGTAACGTTGATGTGTTTTGACTTGAACTGTTACTCTCTGTTTACATTGGTTGCCTTCTGAAATGAAAATGTGCTTTCACTTAACCAATGATCTGGTGGCCACTGCTCTGGCTGGTTTGCTTTGGTTTGGTTACTCATGAGTCCCTTGATAACAGCCAGACCTGCATTGACCAATACCAACCATGATTGCAATGTGTGCTATTGTGTTCTTGATATGTTGTTATTAAATCGGATCTTAGTTGGCTAACATTGAAAGTTGTACATGCAGTCCATTAATACATATGATAAAGTTTGAGAGGTTTCGGGTTAAATTCCGTGTTATGGCATCTTGAACTAGTGTTTCTTGTTTGCATTACTATGACACTGCTTCCTCATAGGCCTAGTGCTTAGTGTCAGTTTTCATCATAGAAAACTTAAGTATGGATTCTAGTACACTACAACAAAAGGCATTAAAGTTGGCCTTCCACAGGTATAGTGGAATTGAGGAAATGGAATAAGTAATGTTTTCCCATTGGTGTTTGTTCATAGCATTGTTGGAGGACCAGTCCTTCCTCTCACCTTTTTTTCTTTTTTTTTTCCTTATTGGATAAGAAATGGCACCCGTGTTGTTTACTCTGCTGATTGAGGTGTTTGTAAGGGCAGATAGTCTAAAGGCCAAAACAACGATTATTTCTTCAGAGACATGACTGTAATCTTCAGTTATCTGTCATCCCCTACACTGGGATTGACAACCAATGTTTGTCATGAGGTATTGGGTTGCTTTGGAATGACAGAGAGGGAGGACACAGTGACTCAACAGGGACCAGCCAAGGTTACTTTGTTCAGTTTTACAGTGAAAGTTGTTTACCCTGCAGCATACCTGGAGCCCCTGTGAGACTCGTCTGTCCGAGGCACCACATTCTTCACACTTGTCGCGTGCGTGTTTGTCAGTGTAGTTCGTCGTTGCCTTCTGTTTCCGTGACTGTTTATAAAAACAGAGCAACCGGGGCTGCTCACAAATACTCACATACAGTGCATGCCTAGCAAACAGACAGCCATGAGTACACAGGCAATATGCAGGTAGGACACTACTACTGACCACAGATTGGCTAGCAGACTAAACTGTTGTTCACAGAGGAGAGTATAGAGGAGGACAAAGACTAGTGTTTTTAAAATGCAGTTCCTTTTTTTGTCACTTGTTTAGTCTCGTTTTGTAACCGGGGCGACATTCTGTCAGAATGTTGATCTTTATCTGGACAGCCTTTCAGACCACCTCTGCTTTTCCACATAATCCCTCTGTGCACAGGAAGGCCCGGAAACCTCCTTTTCACTCTTTTCCTGCTTACCTATTCTTGCTTTCATTTCTGTGTGTGGGCTGCATTTCCTCACACAATGTACCAGACGCTATTAACCACCTCTGTAAGGTTTACCCAGTAATAAACATTGTGTTAAAGAATGAACCATTGTAAAAGGGAATTGATTTACCTAATCTCCAGGAGTGGATTGTCTCTCCAAAGGCTGATCAATTGGGATTAGCTCTACTGCAGGGTTCAGAGATCACTGTGATCCACAGACCCAGGCCAGCAGTGGGCAAAACTACAGCAAATCCCCAGACCGGCAGGTGGTTGGCATATTTGTTAAGACTGTTACCTCAGTGTTTGTCTGTTGCCAGTGTACCGACTGTTCTCCATATGAATATCAGTCAGTATGCAGAACTGGCAACCTCTTCTTCACAGGGAGCTGTCTGTGTAAGTGGGTTGCCAGTGTAGTGGCTTCATCTCTTTGACAGAGGTGTGGAATTGATTGTGTGCCTGACACAGCTTAACCTGGTGCCACCATTTTGCATAGCCTGTGAAACTTTCAGAAGGTGCGCTCATCGCCTGAAGGTGCTCTCTCTGCAACTTCAGCATTCCTAACTCTGAACGTTTCGTGACTAAGTCCGAGCCATACTTTTCTGCCTGATTTGCCAAGTTTCACTCCAGTCAAGGATGTGGATCAATCCGCTCTTGAGTAGTGGCATGGCAGGATAATTGGTCTAATCATTGTATTAACCACAATTTAAGTTGATACCCCTTCACCGGGCTGTAGATGGTTGTCAGGGTTTCTGTCAGAAAGGTGCTGCAGCCTCTCCAGAAACATCTGGAACACATTAAGATGCTGGAATGTGGCTGTGGACGGGGAGGGCTGAGGGCAGTGTTTGGTGTTGGTTGCTGGTATTTAGTACGAGGTTAATGACCATTGTTTCCCACCGTCTACTGCTTATCGCTTCAATCTTCTCTGAAACCACATCCCTCCGGTAGACACTGTGTGTGTAGTCACTAGTCACCCTGTTCTCAGTGTTGCCCACCTTGTGCTGGAGCACACCAATGAGACGTGACATGTCTCAGGAACAAGGTAGCCTACTTCTTCATCGTACCTGACGATCGGAGACGAGTACATACCGTCCTAAAGAAAGGCCTGAAGCAACCGCTGCACTCCAGTGCAACATGGGAGTGGAAAGTATTATGTTCACCAGTGTCATTTCTCACATGATGAATGGCTTCTGCTGCACTGTGTCTAATGTGCCAGTTCCTCTCATTAAAGCATACTTTTACCTCCACACTCACTTTGTTGGCTGAGGTTTGGTTGAGGGAAAGTTTACAGACAAGTCTGGTTAACTGTTTTGGCGTTGGTTAAACTATTTCCAATGTTACCTGACTTCGATCGCACACTAAGCATATTTGTCTTTGTCAAATGCTGTTTTCTTTCAGGGTCTTTTGTAAGGTATTTCAGCTCTAGCTTTGTGTCTTGTTTATTTGTTTCTATATGTGTATGTCAAATCTCTCAGTTCAGTCAATACGTGAACGCTCACAGACTCCATTGTTTGAGAGTGGACTCTCTGCTCAATTGGAATCTTTCAGGAATCTAACACAAGCCTTTGAGATTGTCAACTTGTCTTTGAAATAATGCACCCAGGCTTTGTAGTGAGTCTCCTTTGAATGGCCTTGAAACAGATTGCTTTACGCTTGATATGGTCTCCACTGAAAGGATTTGTCTGTCCACTCTACTCCCTTCATTTCCTGCAGAGGTCATGAAGTGTGTTTTCCCATCCACAGGTGCTCGGAATGCTGTGACCACCTGACCAACTGGTACTATGAGAAGAATGGCAAGCTGTACTGCCGTAAACACTACTGGGAGAAGTTTGGGGAGCTGTGTCACGGCTGTTCTCTGCTCATGATTGGACCTGCCATGGTAAGTTGCCCTGTGTGAAATCAAGATGAACCCTGGTTGGCCCAGGATCCAGAGTATCAGGTATTATGATGCAGTAGGCTTCTAGCTTGGTTCACTTGGATCTCATGGAACATGAAGAGGACAGTGTTGGCGAAGAACCGTTATTAACTGTGTGGTTCCAGCCCTGGTATGTCAGACCGTATACCCTGGGTATGACAAAACATTTTATTAACCAGTTTATAATAGCAATAAGGCACGAGGGGGTGTGGTATATGGCCAATGTACTAAGGGCTGTATCCAGGCACTCCGCAATGCGTTGTGCTAAGAACAGCCCTTAGCCGTGTTATATTGGTCATATACCACACCCCCTCGTGCCTTATTGCTTAATTATAAACTGGGTGGTTCGAGCCCTGAATGCTGATTTGGCTGACAGCCGTGGTATATCAGACCATATACCACAGGTATGACACAACTTTTATTTTTACTGCTCTAATTACGTTGGTAACCAGTTTATAATAGCAATAAGGCACCTCGGGGGTTTGTGGTATATGGCCAATATACCACGGCTAAGGGTTGTGTCCAGGCAATGACAAAGCTGTACATTAATATAATATTTGAATAATAATTAACTGTCAAGGTTACCATTGTATTCAGAGGTTAGATGTGTAGGGCCATACTCAAATAACACCAGTTCACAGTGAATCACTGTTCTTTTGATGTGAGTTCAGGGGGTTGTGGTCTAATAGGATCTGTTTTTCCTCTATGTACACAAATGATGGAACTGTCAGCTTTACCCCTGCCCCCTGTCCCCTGCCCCCTGCCCCTCATCTGTGTTGTAACAAACATCTCCTTGGTGATTGAGGTCAATACTTATGTACAGACGAGGTCATGGGGGCTGGGCTATGGCTCAACAAGTAATCACCCACACAGAGCAGCCATACTTTGCATCCTGGTTGCTTTGAAAGATCGCCAACTGGACCTGAACCTTCTCTCTGAATCTGTGGAAGTTAGGTTCCCCATAACAATGTGTGTATTAGTTAGGTCCCCCATCATGGCCCTGCTCTGGTCTCTGTACAGTCTCCACAGTTCACTTCCTCCAGCACAATCTTTGGGGTGAAAACTGAGAACATGGAGTGATTTTGGAGCCAGTCCATCACCTGATTCGGTCCACTGCGGTGGAAAGTCAATGGATACTACGCACACTGCACCACCAGACCACCACACTGTTTATTGGGGATGGTTTTTGAAAGATCGACTATCTGTTATTAAGGGGAGGTTAGAATGGTTATGGTCTACTGCGATTGTCAAATCTATGTTTATCTTCCAGGATTAGACCATGAGCTCATGGTTATGATATGGAAGAGTCACTGAAGGCTGGATATTGGTTAGCTTTCTTGTTGTTTCATCAGTGCTATGGAATGCCCATGCCTCATGCATGGGGTTGGAGTGCTGTGGAACTTCATTTTAACAGTGTTATTGGCCCAATTTAAATCAGGTCTAAATTAAACTGCTGCTGGCACAAACAATTGTTGGTCACAAAAGGATGCTTTCTCTTCAACTGGATTAAAGGGGGTCCCAAAAGTATTCTTTTTTTAGAGCAAGAAGTTTGCCAGTAAGCAAAACACACAATGGGCCTTTCTATTTGTTCTTGGCCACATTGGCTCTGAAAGCGAGATGCCAAGTATTTCTGTCAGAGTTGATTTGGCAGGCTTCTCTTAGATAGCAGCCGAACCAACACGGCGTAAAATCATATGGATGTTGGGTCTTTCAGGAGAGGAGAGCAGTGTGGAGCAGGCAGCTACTTATGACCGTTGTGTGTTTGATGGGCAGGTTACGGCACAAAACTGCATTCAGTTCTCCTAGTTAGGAGATCATGGCATGACATTTGTTTTCTTCAGTTTTGCTTACTGTAAAACACGTTTCACAGTTCTGACACGTTGTAAATCTGACACGTTGTAAGATCCTTCTTTGTTCCCTTTTATTTGGATGAGATGGGAAAATGAACTCAAGTGTGTTGTGTAAGAGACATTTCCTCTGGAGTCATGTTGGTCATACACACACACAAACGCACACTAGCCTAGCCTCCCCTCTGAGAGAGCCTGCACACACACTGCCACCTATGGACTATGACACAGCCATGTGTGTCTAGCTGTGGCTCCTTCAGGCTGTTTTTGACTGGGGTCAGTGTGGTAATGCTCCAGCCTGGAGGGTGGGAGGCACAGCCACAGATGCACACATGGCTTACATCACCCAGCCTAATCTCACTGCTGCCTGCAACTGCAACAATATCATTTCCCAACAGTCTTACTCATAGCAGCATACAATGAACAGCAGGGGGGGTAATGGAAAAGGTTATCCTACTTCAAAGACTACAGGTTTTCATTAATATCTTCACATTCCTTATACGTTATTCCCTGTTTGAATTCACCTGGGGAAGAGCTTGCGTCTTGGCACAAGCCTTAAAAAGAAAGAATTGGGGGAGCGGTTGAGGTTTTATTGTCACATACACCAGACAATTGCAGTGAAATGTGTTATTTTATAGGGTCAGCCATAGTAGCACAGTGCCCCTGGAGCAAATTTGGGATAAGTGCCTTGCATAAGGGCACATCAACAGATTTTTCACCTTGTCGACTTGGGTATTAGAACGAGCGATCTTTCAGTTACTGGCCATATTTGGGAAATATTCAGACCCCTTGATTTTGTCCATGTTTTTTGTTATGTTACAGGCTTATTCTAATATGGATTCAATTGTCCCCCCCCCCCCAAATGCACCCTATACCCTATAATGACAAAGCAAAAACAGGTTTTAGAAATGTTTGTAAATGTATTTAAAAAAAAAAAAAAAACGGATCATATTTACATAAGTATTCAGACCCTTAACTCAGTACTTCATTGAAGCACCTTTGGCAGCGTTTACAGCCCCAAGTCTTCTTGGGTATGACCCTACATGCTTGGCACACCTGTATTTGGGGAGTTTCTCCCATTCTTCTGCAGATCCTCTCAAGCACTCAGGTTGGATGGGGAGAGTTGCTGCATAGCTATTTTCAGGTCTCTCCAGAGATGTTCGATGGGGTTCAAGTCCGCTCTGGCTGGTCACTCATGGATATTCAGAGACTTGTCCCGAAGCAACTCCTGCATTGTCTTGGCTGTGTGTTTTGGGTCATTGTCCTGTTGGAAGGTGAACCTTCGCACCAGTCTGAGAAGCTGCTCCGGAGTGCTCAGGACTTCATCAAGGATCTCTCTGTATTTTGCACCATTCATCCTTCCCTCGATCCTGACTAGTCTCCCAGTCCCTGCCTCCAAAAAACATCTCCACAGCAGGATGCTGCCACCACCATCTTGGTTTCATCAGACCAGAAAATATTCTTTCTCATGGTCTGAGTCCTTTAGGTGCCTTTTGGCAAACTCCAAGTGGGCTTTCATGTGCCTTTTACTGAGGAGTGGCTTCCATATGGCCATTCTACCATAAAGGCCTGATAGGTGGAGTGCTGCAGAGATGGTTGTCCTTCTGGAAGGTTCTCCCATCTCCACAGAGGAGCTCTGACAGAGTGACCAAGGACCTTCTCCCCCGATTGCTCAGTTTGGCCGGTAGCCACATCTAGGAAGAGTCTTGGTGGTTCCAAACTTCTTCCATTTAAGAATGATGGAGGCCACTGTGTTCTTGGACCTTCAATGCTGCAGACATTTTTTGGTACCCTTCCCAGATCTGTGCCTCGACACATTCTTGTCTCGGAGCACTATGGACAATTCTTTCGACCTCATAGTTTGGTTTTTGCTCTGACATGCACTGTCAGCTGTGGGACCTTTATATAGACTGGTGTGTGCCTTTCCAAATCATGTCCAATCAATTGAATTTACCACAGGTGGACTCCAATCAAGTTGTAGAAACATCTCAAAGATGTTCAATGGAAACAGGATGCACCTGAGCTCAATTTCGAGTCTCATAGCAAAGGGTCTGAATACTTATGTAAATAAGGTATTTCTGTTTGTTATTTGTAATACATTTGCAAATATTTCTAAAAACCTGTTTGTGCTTTGACATTATGGGGGGTTGTGTGTAGATTGATGAGGATGTTTTATTTATTTAATCCATTTTAGAAATAAGGCCGTAACGGAGCAAAATGTGGAAAAAGTAAAGGGGTCTGAATACTTTCCGAATGCATTGTATAACCTCAGGAACCTCTGCTAGGGCACAGGCCCTGTTTGTACTTGTCCCTTGCTTTAGAGGGTGGATACTGGGGATCGGGTAAAAAAAAAATCAATATAGTAGAGTTTTGCAATTTGTTACATTTTTTTTTTTACTTGATTCTCCCCTTAAAAAAAAGGTAGTTTTTGCTAGGTAGTTGACGTTAGCTAGTCGGCTAGTCGTTAGCTACTTCAGTATTTCTCCTATAGCTTGGCCTCAATCTTCTTAAATGCTGAGGTGACATGTTTTCAGCACTTTTTTTCCCCCATGACTTATCAAAACTCGTTTTTATTATGACTCTCGATTGTCCCTTCTGCAGCAGAGACATAGTGAGAAATATGTTTGGAACATTGAATCGCAATTCAATCTCTGTATCAAATCGCAATACATTTTGAATCATGATAAATTGTGAAATGTATAGAAGCACAATGCATATCGTATTGTGATATTGTGTGGTCCCTGGAAATTCACAGCTATAGTGGATAAGTTGATTTAATTTAGCATGAGTGCAGGGCCAACAGATTGGGAGTGTGTTAGTAGATAAAAGGGATAAAAAGTTGATGACAGTAGATAAAGTAGATAAAAAGGGAATGAGTAAGCGAGGGTGTGAGGTGAGAGTGTCAGAAAGAGGTGTGCTGTGATTGGAAAAGGCAGGGCTTGGGAGCTGGGAGGTAGATGACATCATAGCAGATTCCAGACAGGCTGAGAGTGGAGCAGCTGTTACTGACTGTGTTACTGCCACAAAGAGAGGACAACACACACACGACACCATCTAGCACACAACACGGGACAATACAGAACACCACACAGTGTACAACACAACACAGCTCAGCACAGCAGGATCACCCTGAAGAATTCTCTGCTTGGACCTGGAACACCATGGGAAAGATCAAAGTCAGGAGACAAACTCACCTTTATCTGTTCTTCCAGGTGGCTGGAGAATACAAGTATCACCCAGAATGCTTTGTATGTCTGAGCTGCAAGGTGGTCATCGAGGACAGAGACACCTACGCCTTGGTGGAGCGATCCAAGCTGTACTGGTGAGGGTTGTTTTACTATCTACTGCTCACAGAGTTGTTGGTTTTATTTGTTCAGATTCTGTTTGTAAGTATGGTGTTGAGTCAGATGTTGATAGAGGCAACTAGGGAATGTGATGTTGACGGTTTGCAATAACAAACCGTCAACATCACTCTTTCTGATTGATCTTTTAGGAATCTGGTGCGTCTGTCACACTGTACAGTCCCCTCTATAGTCTGACTCTCTGCATACCCCTCCTTCCTGCTCTCTCCTTCTCTTCATATTTTTCTCCAATAAAACGTTATTGTTCCCCAAAGGGAAATTATTTTGCAGAAAAGTACTCAGATGGAAGTTGGAAGAAAGTAGAATAATTTGATGTTTAAACACTGATGAACACTTTTGAATACTTTAAGAACTGGTAAGAACTTAAAAAACATAATTATCCACAACAATACCCCTTATTCCTTGTTTCTTCTCTCCTCTCTCCTCCTCTCGGTGTAGTGGGAAGTGCTATAAGCAGGTAATCCTGGCACCCGTGTTGGAGAAGCGTTCGGCCGACTCGGCCCTGGACTCTCTGCCCCACACGGTCACCCTCATCTCCATGCCCTCTGCCACCAACAGCAAGAGGGGCTTCTCTGTCTCTGTCCTAAGAGACGTTGCCAGCGGCTCCTCTAGCGTTCAAGTCAAAGAGTGAGTGGATTCACACACAACTAGTGAATCTGTACACCCTTCACTATCTAGGCCTGAGTGGGACAGGGTGAGTCGTGTTCTGAAACGGATTATAGGTTTGCTGAAATAACAAGGCATTAGTCCTGATGTGTGTACATTACTAATACGATTATGTAATCTGGATTTAATAGTTAAACCCCACATCTCTTTACTTTGGTGTTTTATTATAGTCTTGATCCAGGTCAGGCAAAGGAGTCTCTCATTAGCTGATAGATGTACGAGATGTTGTGGACAGATGGACACACCCACCTCTGTATTGTCCAGGTGCTCACTGCTGATTGGTCAACAGAACCAGCTCTCCGTTGACAGACCTATATGGAGTCATAGTTCATTCTGATACTGGTGCTCCAGACTGACATGGCTATGTGCTGTATTTCTCTCAGGGTCAGAGGAATGCATATCAGCCCGGAGGTTCGGAATGCCATCCATGTTGGTGACCGGATCCTGGAGATCAACGGCCTTCCAGTGGGAACACTGATGGAGGAAGAGGTGAGTTGCAGGATCCAGCTTTTGACAGTACACTGAATAATAAAACATTGAAACTATTCAGACTATTCGGTTGTGACCCAGTGGTGTATAAAATGTGACTATTACATAAGTATTTGTTACTGTTACTCTAAAATAGATTTCGGAACATGTGATCTTTGCATTCCATTCATTCTGCCTTCATTTAAACATTCTTTAGCTGGGAGAGGATGGCATCTGAAAGGTCTCCAACACACAATCTCACAACACACCTCACTCAACCATGTTCATTCCAATGGGGCATTCACTAATTACATTTTAGTTCCCACGTTTCCTGTTTGCAACAAGGTGCATTCCAATTTAAATTATTTGGCTTCATTCAAGTCATGTAGTTAGCTCTTCGCGTTGTCAGGAATCAGGATCCTTTTCTCATTGGAACCCTGCCTAGTTCTAATTCCATCCTGTGTTCTGTATAGGCCTTATACCAATACCTCTCATTAGTGTTGCTTGCTCATGTTACTATGTCAGAGAGGACTTTGGCCTAGCAGATTATGTATTCTGATTGATTTATGTTTCAGGTGGAGGACCTCATTCATCGGACCAGTCAGACGCTGCATCTGCTCATAGAGTATGATCCAGTCAGGCAGCGGTTGGAAAGGCTCAGACTGGGGTCCTCGCACAACCGCTTGGGGGTCCCCGCCACCTCCCGCATGCGCCTGTCTTCGCCCTCTGACAGTGTCCTGGAGAGGACAGATCTGGTGGATGATGCCACCCTAAAGAGGAGGTCTCTAAGGTACAGCTTAACCAGCCAACCTTGGGAGAGAGAGAGAGTCTAAGCATTGGGGCAAAAATTGAGAGATACAAAGTTATTTATTTGTTCCAGTAGACCTGATCAATGTCTTACTGACCTTTGTTCCTCTCCGTTAATGGAAGGCGTAGCAACAGCATCTGTAAGTCCCCTGGGCCAGCCTCCCCTAAGGAACACCCTATCTTGACCCGGGACATTGGGCGCTCTGAATCCCTGCGCTCCTCCAGCAGCTGCTCTCATCGCATCTTCCGCCCCTGTGACCTCATCCATGGAGAGGTGCTGGGCAAGGGCTTCTTTGGCCAGGCTATCAAGGTCAGCTTTTCACTCAAAAATCAACATCTTTTCCACACACATCTCACTCTGTATTTCCATACCTATTTGCTATAACTTTAGCCAAAGCCTAAAGGAGTGCATGTGTCCACAGGTGTAGAAGGAAGCTAAAGTAATTCCACTGCCTAAAAATAGTATAGCACCCTTTGCTGCCTCTAACAGCCGCCCAATCAGTTGGCTGCCTGTTCTTAGTAAACTGATGGAGAGAATTGTTTGACCAAATACAATGCTATTTTTCAGAGAACAAGTTAACTACTGAATTTCAGCATGCTTATATAGAAGGGCACTCAATGTGTACTGCACTGACTCTGATAACAGCTGATTGGTTAAACATAAAGCTGTCCAAACCTAAAAAATAGTATTGGTCAATTGAGTCATCTGTTCTTTCGATTCAATCGATTGGTCTACATTTTTAAATGTGCATTTTTCCATACATTCAAACCCTGTGTGTTTTAATAAAATCATCTATGCACTGCGCTTGTCTGATGCTTTAAGCACACTGTTTGATGAAATGATTAAGACACAAATGACTCGAGGGAGCCAGAGATCAAGAGCCCCCCCCTCACAATTGTTTCTGATCTGCGTGCCAGTTATGATTTTTATATGCAAATGTTTGTGGAACCGTTTAATTTCAGTTATAATAACGTGTTTTTGTTATTTTGACAATGAGGTAAAACCAATTAAAAAAACAATACAAATATTGCAGGTATAAAATATCCTGATATAAATAGCCACTTAATCAAATTGGCAATGCATGCAGGTTTGTTCATGTTCTTCAATCGCATTAATCTCTCTACTCTGCCTGCCTGTAGAGACATGGTATCAACTATCACCTGGGTAGGGCCTCCCGCGTGGTTAAGGGTGCTGTACTGCAGCGCCAGCTGCGCCACCAGTGACTCTGGGTTCGCGCCCAGGCTCTGTCGTAACCGGCCGCGACCGGGAGGTCTGTGGGGCGACGCACACTTGGCCTAGCGTTGTCCGGGTTAGGGAGGGTTTGGCCAGTAGGGAAATCCTTGTCTCAACGCGCACCAGCGACTCCTGTGGCGGGCCGGGTGCAGTGCGCGCTATCCAAGGTTGCCAGGTGCACGGTGTTTCCTCCGACACATTGGTGCTGCTGGCTTCCGGGTTGGATGGCGCTGTGTTAAGAAGCAGTGTGGCTTGGTTGGGTTGTGTATCGGAGGACGCATGACTATCAACCTTCGTCTCTCCTGAGCCTGTACGGGAGTTGTAGCGATGAGACAAGATAGTAGCTACTAAACAATTGGATACCACGAAATTGGGGAGAAAAAGGGGTAAAATTCACAAAAAAAAAAAAACTAGCACCTGGGTATGGCCCGGCAACTCGCGCTAGCAAACTTGCAACATTGTATAAACTATTCTGGGCACTCAGTTTCCCACGCCAGTGACCTCTGGACAGAGAGCAGTATTTGCACAAAGTAATCAGGTATTTTATGAAGTTTACACTGGGTCAGAGCATGACATTTCTCCCTTTCATGTTGAGGCTTGTCGGTGATTGAAAGGGAGAGAGCTGGAAAGATTTTTCAAATAAATTGAGGAACTATTGTCATTCTAAATTGATGTAAAATAGACTTTGTTTACTTGCTGTTTTGAGGTGTAGGAAAACATACATTAAGAAGCTACATTTTATACATTTTACGCGCAGGCTAGGTAGCCTATAGTTATGTCAAAGTTATGAAACATTGAATGTACATGAATTGGCAGGATAGTTCAATCTGGAAGCCACACTCCCCTTCTTGACTCAACATTTTAAATTATAGGCCTACACATGATCTTCACACATACTCTAGGCCTAAGGAATACTCTCACAAAGGTGTCAGGTTCAAAGGAGTAGCCAATTATGGAAAACCAATGCAATTTCACTTATTTTCTAAGTTTGCTTGGTGTGCCAAGGCAAATAAATACCCTCGCGGCACGGATGCCTGTCTTAGTGATGTTCCATTCCCCTGGCCTCCGCAATGGATTCATCCACTGAGACAGGTATGCCATGATTTTGTCTTTTTGTGACTGCTCGACTAAACAAATCTCAATCAACAGCCTATCGACCAAACAATCGGCAAGTCGACTAAATGGGATCTAGTTAAAATAAATGTAGTTAAAAGTTATTGATAGTTGGCCCTAGTTAAAAGAAATTGATAGTTGGAGCTCTGTTGTTAGATTTCAGTGCAGCCTTTGATGCAGCCTTTTGACTCTCTCACATCTACACAGATGTCAGTGTTTTGTTTTTCTCCATTTTGACAGGTGACCCACAAAGCCACTGGTGAGGTGATGGTGATGAAGGAGCTGATTCGCTGTGATGAGGAGACCCAGAAGACCTTTCTAAAGGAGGTCAGTAGACTAATCTGGTTATACATTGGGCCGTGATTTATTATACCCACAAATGAGAGCTTGCCAAATGTCCCTGTATTTGCTTCATAGATGGATTCCTTTAGGCCAACCTTATTATTTTTGTATGCATTTGCTCCAGTCCTCAGAGGGAAAAAATAAGCTTGGGATTTTTTTGCAAAGATAAAATTATCTCCATTGTGGAAACTGATTACTGTGGTGATAAACACAATGTAATTGTGAAAATGATGATAATGCCCTTGTGTAAGAGCTGTTTGGAAGTAGAAAAGAATTGCAGTTTCATTATGATCTGGTGGGATGGAACTTTTGACCCACATGTCGTCACAATTTGATCTGCTTATAATAGTAATGCCTGTACATATGGGTAAGGGGGTGGGCTCTAGACCATCCTATCAGCCAATCAGAGATGTGTATGTAAATATCTTGACATTTCTTTCCTGTTGCCCACACAATCAGACTGAGCATTTCAAGGGCCAAAGGAGGCTCAGGGAAATAAATGAAAAAAATATATTTCGGAGTTTATTCGTTAAATAAACACACCCAGTGAATTTAATAGACATACAGTGAAAATAAAATGACAAAGACTGCATGCATGGTGGGGGCTTTAAAGGAAAACTCCACCCAAAATGCATCATACTGGGAGGATTTCTGTATTTTGAAAGTTACATATCTTGAAAACATACCTCTTTCTTTCTCTCTCCCCAGGTTAAAGTGATGAGGAGTTTGGAACATCCCCACGTGTTGAAGTTCATTGGCGTGCTATACAAGGACAAGAGGCTTAATTTAATAACCGAGTTTATCGAGGGAGGCACACTGAAGGATTTCATTAGAGACATGGTGTGTTTCAACTAGTTAAATTCACTTCACTCTCTTTATGCTCTCCCACTCCTCCAAAATAGCATTAATGTTGGCCTTGGGTCTGCTGTTAGTGTTTTCCTTAAAGGAGAAGTCATTTTTTACAACAAATCTAAATATTTTATGTAAATGGTATGTTATAGAAGGTTAAGACACCTTTTTGGTGATTTCACTTTTTATTTTTTTATTTACTTACCCCAAACAGCGAATCACTTCCTCATTCTTGTTGTGCGGTATAGGGGCCTGTAAAGAATGTGTACATGGGCTCCAAAAACACCCAAATACGTCCTTTTGGAAACAGCAAAGCTCTCAGTATATTGATACGGGTCTTTTAGATGTTATACACATGAAATTGTGTCATTCCTAACTTTATCCGCAACCTTATATTCAAGACCTGCATCACTATACTGAGAGTTTTGCTGTTTCTTGTAGGACGTATTTCAGGGCCCCCATACTGCACAACGAGGGTGAGGAAGTGAGTCACTGTTTGGGGTAAGTTTCTCAAAAACAAGTGATATTGCAAAAAAAAGGTGTTTGGAGCCTAAAATGCCATTTACATAAATTGATTTGGTTGTTAAAAAAAAATCCAACTTTTCCTTTTATGGGCCTGTGATGTGTGGGACTGGGACTCACTGACCTCAGCTAAAGGCTGTTGGCTCAGTGGTGGGCTGGCTGGCATGTCAACCAGCAGACCTATTCATTTAGTTCTTTCTTCTCTGGGTTGTTATAGGACCAGTTTCCATGGGAGCAGAGGGTCAGCTTCGCTAAAGGTATTGCTTCTGGAATGGTAAGTTGGTGCCTTCCAGGGATATTTACCATTGGCGGTGAAACACTGTCCATATAGACACTGGCTGCTTTTTGTTCAGCTGGACTAGCCTCCAATATGTATGGTGGTAGTTTAACACAATGCATTTAAAGGTACAGTACCTGAAGTTTTTAATTCCAAAATGCTATGTATCCATTTACAGAAATGTTTGTAAACTAGCTTTTAATGTTTAAAGAAGTTATGAAAGTGTAGTCCCCCCCCCCTCCCATCTAATCATGGAATGAGGTTGTTAAATAACAGACATGTACAGTGCCTTCAGAAAGTATTCATACCCCTTGACCTATTCCACATTTTGTTGTTAGAGCCTAAATTCAAAATGTATTAAATTCATTTTCTTTCCTCCCCCCCACAACACCCCATAATGACAGTGTAAACATGTTTTAGACATTTTGGCAAATTTATTGTAAATTAAATACAGAAATATCTCATTTACATAAGTTTTCACACACCCTTGACCATCCACTCAAGAACAAAAATTGTCCCGTGGCTGAATCTAGTTGATGATCCCTGTTCTACAGGCTTCCTTCTTTTCACTCTGTCATTTAGGGTAGTATTGTGGAGTAACTACAATGTTGTTGATCCAGCCTCAGTTTTCTCTGATCAGTCTTTAAACTGTAACGGAGTTTAAATGTATTATAATATAATCTATTACAATCTATTTATTTTTTTATAAAATAATGTCTTAACATAATTCCATATGGATTAAGGTGTTGTGTGTGTGTGTAGGCCAGTGACGCAACATTTCAATTTAATACTTTTTATTTATTTTTAATTTAATTTATTTTAATTTAATTTTTTTGAATTTGACCCCCTTTTTCTCCCCAATTTCGTGGTATCCAATTGTTAGTAGCTACTATCTTGTCTCATCGCTACAACTCCCGTACGGGCTCGGGAGAGACGAAGGTCGAAAGCCATGCGTCCTCTGATACACAATCCAACACAATCCAACCTGGAAGCCAGCCGCACCAATGTGTCGGAGGAAACACTGTGCACCTGGCAACCTTGGTTAGCGTGCAATGTGCCCGGCCCGCCACAGGAGTCGCTGGTGCGCGATGAGACAAGGATATCCCTACCGGCCAAACCCACCCTAACCCGGGCGACGCTAGGCCAATTGTGCGTCGCCCCACGGACCTTCCGGTCGCGGCCGGTTACGTCAGAGCCTGGGCGCGAACCCAGAGTCTCTGGTGGCACACCTTAACCACTGCGCCACCCAGGAGGCCCGTTAATTTAATACATTTTAAATTCAGGCTGCAGCACATCAAAAAGTCAAGGGGTGTGAATATTTTCTGAAGGCACTGTATTTGTTTGAAATCTAGCCTTTGACGGTTTCGTTTCAGAGACAAATAATCATGTTTTGTTGCAAAATACTATACATATTTCAAAGGTTTGGGTTCAATTCGAAATGTCATTGTTTTTGAATGAAAAGCTAAACATTTTGTCCATTTGTGCTAACATAATTGCAAAGGGGTTTTCTAATGATCAATTAGCCTTTTAAAATGATAAACCTGGATTAGTTTACACAACGTGCCATTGGAACACAGGAGGGATGGTTGCTGATAATGGGCATTTGTACGCCTATGTAGATATTCCAATAAAAATCAGCTGTTTCCCGCTACAATGGTCATTTACAACATTAACAATGTCTACACTGTATTTATTATCAATTTGATGTTCTTTTAATGGACAACAAAAAAAAATAGCTTGTCCTTGAAATACAAGGACATTTCTAAGTGACCCCAAACTTTTGAATGGTAGTGTATATCCCACCTTTACACAAGGTGATAAATAATTACATATTTTAATAAAGAACTGTGCAAATGATACATTTGTGACATCAATATTTTAAAATCTGCCTACTTGAGGCAGGGATTGCCCTTGCTCATGGGTCATACTGGAGGGGTTGGGGCTGGGCAGTGACCAATCATATGCTCCAGCAGAGACCTTACGGTCTGTCTTAGCCAACAGTGGCAGGCATGGGCCTGCATGTTTCCCTGGAGACCAGCTCAATGCTGACAGTAATCCTAAGTTTCTTTCCTTTTCCACAGTTCCACCACAGAAACACAACTATGTGGGCAACAAAAACAAATGTATATTTTCCCACTTAAGGAATTGTCAAATGATGAGGTTTCTGTCTCTAATATGGCGTGTTTGCTTCCCTTTGGATGATTTGGTTTGTTTGACTCATATTTTTTTCTTTATTTCAGGCCTACTTGCATTCAATGAGCATCATCCATAGAGATCTTAACTCTGACAACTGCCTGGTGAAACTGGTAGGTGACCTGTCCTGAATTGTACATTGCATGCAAACTCGGAAATAGACGTATAGAGGAGCAGTGATCCCTTTCAATTTTCCTGATTTTAATTTACAGAAACACCATAAAGATACTAATCCAGACTCATTATCTCAAATGAATCATGAAGTCATTGTTTCTCTCTTATACCAAAGTGTTCCTAAAGAGTTAAAGCTAGATGTACCTTGGGTGTACTTGGGCGTACCGTAGGTTATTGTTTCAGATGAGCCTGGGGGCAGGGTGTTCTAGAGCATGTTTTGTTGTTGTGACAGGAGTCTGTTACTGAGCCAGTGCGGTCTTGTCGATACAGGCCAGGGTCCGGTAGAGCTAAAGGTTCTATTGTAGCAGCCAAACACAATTTACAACAACATGTTGTGTAAGTAGTAAAGTACAGGCTTATATAGATCTTCACAGATCTTTCACTGTATGGCAACACTCAATGAGGTGTAATGAGTCTTGTCTGTTATTTCCATTGAGGTGGCATCTGTATAATTGTCACAGTTCAGTGACGTTATATACAGGAAGACAACTCATTGTTTAAATTTGATACACATTTCTGGTCATATTTCATTGTGATTTATTTATTTTATTGGTCAATGACTTTACAGACAACAAGCAAAATCCATTGAACAATCTTATTTTATTGTTGACTCATATTGATTGAGGTATGAACAAAACACCTACCATTATTACAGTGCCACTTCATATGCTCTTGACTTCTGACTTCTGACCCCTGTCCTCCCTCAGGACAACACAGTGGTGGTGGCAGACTTCGGCCTATCCCGGCTCATGGTGGAGGAGAAGGTCAAGCACCCTCCCCCAGAGAAACTGGCCAATAAGAAAAGAGTGTTCAGGCGCATTGATCGTAAGAAGCGCTACACAGTGGTGGGGAACCCCTACTGGATGGCTCCAGAGATGCTGAACGGTGAGCAGAGCAGGAGGACCCAGCGTGGAGCTGTGGATCACACGGATCAGTCACTTCAACACGTCTTTATTCACTCTATGCTGGTCTGTTAATTCACTTTCTATTTTGTCATCCTCAGGTAAACGCTATGATGAAAAGGTGGACATTTTCTCCTTTGGAATTGTGCTTTGTGAGGTAAGAATGCCATTTTTAAAGTCTTGCTTTTTATATTGACAGTATTAGGCTATGAGCTGTATGTTGAATTGAAGGATACATTTTGTGCTTCAAAGTTAGGCTAATATAGCTTCAGTATTATTTTCATCAGTTTGATTTGTCCAGTGTTAGTCAGATACTGTAATCTGGAGTGTGGATCCATTCTTAACTCTGTCTCTGTTGTAGATTATTGGGCAGGTGAATGCCGACCCAGAGTGCCTTCCAAGGACCTATGACTTTGGCCTCAATGTAGACAAGTTCATGGAGAAGTTCCTTCCTGATGACTGCCCACAAGCCTTCTTTGCATTGGCTGTGGCTTGTTGTGACCTCATCCCCGAAAACCGGTGAGTTTTATACAGTATCTTATGGCTTTTCACTCCGAGTAATGTATTACAGTTGAATCTGTTGTATTATCTAGATTATATTTGTATGCTAGTGACAACAGCTATAGTAGGCATGTTTACAAAACATTCTGTAATTGAAGGCTCAAAGGCTCAGGCTGCCTTCCCAGGGACACTCCCTCATCCTGACCTGCCTGCCTAGCTACATTCCTGGTTGTAACCTCTAACCCCCCCGTGTCTCCCCCCACTCCCTCCCTAGGCCTGCCTCCCAGAAGCTGGAGGACTGTTTCGAAGCCCTGCACCTCAACCAGGAGATGGGCATCCCTCTGCCAGCCGAACTGGAAGAGCTGCACCAGAGACTGTGTCGACTCCACCCCCCCAAAGACCGCTCCTCTCCGTCCCAGTCCACACCCCCAACGCCAGTCCCTGCTGAGGATCCCAGCCTGGCTGACAACAGCACCTAGCCCACCTTCCAGGACCACCGTCTGGACTGCTGCACTGGATGAGGAGTGGGGAAGACGGACCTAACTCGTGCCATCTGGGAACTGGATACCCTGAGCTAGCTGGACAAAAACCCAAACACCAGGACATGCAGGGTACACATCTATTTTTACCATACTACCAGAACATGTTATGTGGTGCACTGTCTCTATAAAATGAGGAATCATATTGAGAGTGATCTCTCCACAGCATTTAATATCAATCCCCACGTGAAAGCTGTTGTGTTTTTCACTGGGTTGTTTTTTTGGGGTTGGTCTGAAGTTGAAGTTTGCTGAGTGTGGAATGTAGAGATGAGACCCAGCCCATGAGAAGACTCCTTCAGCAGGCAGGCAGCAGCAGAGAAAACAGAGATGTGTGACAGACTGGCTTGATTGATGACTGGCTCAGAGTTAACGCAAGGCAGGGAGTTTGGAGTGAAGTTTGTTAACCATCAGGAGGACATGTCTAAGGACAAAACGAACACTCTCTGAGGAGGCCAAGTCACATCAGTCAGAGAAATATGTGGAGCTGTGTCAAATGAATGTTATGAGCTCACCGACCAGAAAAATAGTTGTTGAACAGTGCTTCACCTGGAGGTGTGACTCTCTGAGGTCCTTGATCTTAGAGAGAACTTTCAAACTGATGGAATCAGATCCACTCTACAACCGTTAAGTGTAATCATGTGCACTCATCCTTTAGTCTTAAGGCGTCCGCATGCTTTCCAGCCAAAACATTTCGGAAGAGTTTGTGCATATATATATTATGACATTTTGTGACATTCGGTGAGTTTTTTTTTTCAGGTGTTCAGATGTGATTGGTCAAAGGTAGGGATTCTTCAATAAAGTCTTTGTTGTCATTCAATGAGAGACAACGCGTTTTCATGAAAATTTTGTCATTAAGAAATACAGCTCCAAACATCTTAGTTAGATGTAAAATTGTGCAACTAAGATCTCTAAGCAAAAACGTCAAAATGAATGACAGATTTCTTGAGTTACCTTAGATTCATTCTGACTACTTTGATGAAGTGTATACTGGCTACTACGTCTCAAAATGGACAAACGGTACTATTGCCGCTTTTTTTCTTGTTTTTCAAGCGAAGGTCTTTTAAGGGAGTATGCGAGCACACTTGGTTCCCCTAGCCGACTTCGACTAGCTAGCCAAGCTAAAGCATGCTGATGCCTTTGTCAGTGGAGGGTTTACGGGGCATCTACCGACTTCAAGTTACTGTAGAGGGTGGTAATGTTTGTGTATAGATTTTCTTACCATTCGCTAAATGTTTTCATTCCACTTTATTAACTACATATGACTTTGTTTATCTGTTCATTTGCAGTGATGGACATATTTTAAATTGAATTGTGATTTGGGGATTTTTAGAGCTATTGACTGATTTGGAGTTTATAGAATGAAATGAATACGGTTGTTTTCACATGTAGCTAAGCTAGCACACTTTCAGAACCAGACCGGTACCTGGTGCTTGATGTTAAAGGCCCAATGCAGCCGTTTTTATATCAATATCAAATCATTTCTGGGTAACAATTAAGTACCTTACTGTAATATATTTCCATTAAAATGGGCAAAAATAGCTTTTTAGCAAAACTATTTCTCAAGCAAGAATTTTGCTAGAACTGTCTGGGAGTGGTCTGAGTGGGGAGAGGAAAACTAGCTGTTATTGGCAGAGGTTTGGAACTCATTTCACCAATTTACTGAATTATGTCACCATGGAAAGCTGAAACTCTCACCCATGCAAACCTGCTGATTAGAAGGTTCCGTGTAGATTGTATTTTCAACCAGCAACTATCAGGAAATTATATTGATCACGTGTTCATTTCAGCAGCTGTAGGACAATTATTCAAAACACAGGAAAAACAGAATTTGGACTGCTCTTGGCTTTAATGACTACTCAACACAGCTCTGTATGTGCGTCAGAATCCCAGCTGCTGATTAGACACTGAACATGTGTACTAAATGGAGCTCTGCTCTCAAAGGCATTGTACAACTTACTAAAAAGTGACTTGTATAAATAAAATAACTGGATTTATTTGTTTTTGTGAAGTTTGCTGTAAGAAATGTATATATGAATCTATCTGAGAATCAAGGGTTTATATATTTTGTTTAGACATTTTGTACAATATGAAGATTTAATCAACTTTGAGGTTTGTTTGATAGCATAATCTTTCTATGGTACTGACTTGTACAAATTGTAACCACTATCATTTATATCACCATAGTGTTGAATTAATTTAATGAATTAAACAATACCATTTTGAAAGCAGTTTCTTTTTTTTTGCCTATGGTGCTAACTTTACAAACAACATTATTTACTTCAGTGGCACACACCGAAATCCTCCCCTTCCCTTGTAAATGGAGGTAGATGACCACTAGAGGGTGGTTTTGTTTAATTCCCAGTGAGCATGACTCATTCTCTTAACAGGAATAGCAGGTTTCAGCTAAATTACGTTTTAAATGTAGAGAATTGTGGTGAATTGGGATTGTGCAGCAGAGCATCATGGGGGATGTATGTGTTGAGATAATCACGTTCTATATAAATGTTTGAACTGCATTTCGGTCTTCCGTCTCATCATTATTGAATTGTTTTTAGACGTGGTTATGAAACCCATGAGACAAAACAAAAGATCTGTACCTGCAGTTTTTACAAGTTTAACATTTTCCGTGGTACAAGAATGTGTAGTGCAATTTTGTTTTCGGTGAAGGAACGGCAGTTGAAAAGTTGAATAAGCCTTTCATTATATACTGAACAAAAATATACACGCAACATGTAAAGTGTTGGTCCCATGTTTCATGAGCTGAAATAAAAGATCCCAGAAATGTTTCATATGCACAAAAAGCTTATTTCTTGAAATGTTTTTGCACAATTTTTTTTACATCCCTGTTAGTGAAATTATGTAATTGTCATTTGCCAAGATAATCCATCCATCTGACAGGTGTGGCATATCAAGAAGCTGATTTAAACAGCATGATCATTACACAGGTGCACCTTGTGCTGCGTGACAAAAGGCCACTCTAAAATGTGCAGTTTTTTCACACAACGCAATACCACAGATGTCTCAAGTTGAGGGAGCGTGCATTTGGCATGCTGACTGCAGAATTGTCCACACTTGCCAGAGAATTGAATGTTAATTTCTCTACTATAAGAGAAATGAACATTTTAGGAGAATTTGGCAGTACGTCCAACCGGCTTCACAACCACAGATCACATGTAACCACACCAGCCGAGGACCTCCAGCTTCTTCACTTGTAGGATGGTCTGAGACCAGCCACCCGTACAGCTAATGAAACTGGGTTTGCACAACCAAAGAATTTCTGCACAAACTGTCGTCGTTCTCACCAGTGTCTTGACCGGACTGCAGTTTAGCTTTGTAACCAACATCAGTGGGAATGGTCACTGGCACTGGCACAATGGAGAAATGTGCTCTTCACAGGATGATTCCTGGTTTCAACTGTTTCAGGCAGTGGCGTCATGTGGCCGAGTGGTTTGCTGATGTCAACATTGTGAACAGAGTGCCCAATGGTGGTGGGGGTGGGGTTTGTTGTGGGCAGACATAAGTCTTTGAAAGCCAAGTTAACAAACAGATCACCGACCATTTCAAATCCCACCGTACCTTCTCCGCTATGCAATCAGGTTTCCGAGCTGGTCATGGGTGCACCTCAGCCACGCTCAAGGTCCTAAACAATATAACCGCTATCGACAAAGACAATATTGTGCAGCCGTCTTCATCGACCTGGCCAAGGCTTTCGACTGTCAATCACCACATTCTTTTCGGCAGACTTTACAGCCTTGGTTTCTCAAATGACTGCCTCTCCTGGTTCACCAACTACTTCTCAGTTCAGTGTGTCAAATCGGAGGGCCTGTTGTCCGGACCTCTGGCAGTCTCTATGGGGGTGCCACAAGGTTCAATTCTCGGGCCGACTATTTTCTCTGTATACATCAATGATGTCGTTCTTGCTGCTGGTGATTCTCTGATCCACCTCTACACAGACAACACCATTCTGTTTACTTCTGGCCCTGTGGACACTGTTAACAAACCTCCAGACAAGTGTCAATGCCATACAACACTCCTTCCATGGCCTCCAACTTCTCTTAAATGCAAGTAAAACTAAATGCACGCTCTTCAACTGATCGCTACCCGCCCGCCCGTCTAGCATCACTACTCGGTTCTGACTTAGAATATGTGGACAACTACAAATACCTAGGTGTCTGGTTAGACTGTAAACTCTCCTTCCAGACTCGCAGTATGCATCTCCAATCCAAAATTAAATCTAGAATCTGCTTCCTATTTTGCAACAAAGCCTCCTTCACTCATGCTGCCAAACATTCCCTCGTAAAACTGACAATCCTACCAATCCTTGACTTCAGGGATGTCATTTACAAAATAGCCTCCAACACTCTACTCAGCAAACTGGATGTCGTCTATCACAGTGCCATTCGTTTTGTCACCAAAGCCCCATATATTACACACCACTTCGACCTGTATGCCCTCGTTGGCTGGCTCTCGCTTCAAATTCGTCGCCAAACCCACTGGCTCCAGGTCATCTATAAGTCTTTGCTAGGTAAAGCACCGCCTTATCTCAGCTCACTGGTCCCCATAGCAGCACACACCCGTAGCACGCACTCCAGCAGGTATATTTCACTGGTCATCCCCAAAGTCAACTCCTTCTTTGTTCCTTCCAGTTCTCTGCTGCCAATGACTGGAACGAATTGCAAAAATCACTGAAGCTGGAGACCCATATCTCCCTCACTAACTTTAAGCATCAGCTGTCAGAGCAGCTTATCGATCATTGCACCTGTACACAGCCCATCTGTAAATAGCCCACCCAACTACCTCATCCCCGTATTGTTATTTCTTTTCCGCTCCTTTGCATCCCAGTATCTCTACTTGCACATTCATCTTCTGCACATCTATCACTCCAGTGTTAATGCTAAATTGTGATTATTTCGTCACTATGGCCTATTTATTGCCTGACCTCCCTAATCTTACTACATTTGCACACACTGTATATAGATTTTTTGTTGTGTTATTGATTGTACGTTTGTTTATCCCATGCGTAACTCTGTGTTGCTTTATCTTGGCCAGGTCGCAGTTGTAAATGAGAACTTGTTCTCAACTGGCCTACCTGGTTAAATAAAGGTGAAATTAAAAATAAATAAGCCACGTACAACGATCAAAATTGCATTTTATCTATGACAATTTGAATGCACAGAGATACTGTTACGAGATCTGAGCCCATTATCGTGACATTCATCCGCTGCCATCACCTCATGTTCCAGCATGATAACGCACGTCCCCATGTCGCAATGATTTCCTTATATGAACTGTAACTCAGTAAAATCTTTGAAATTGTTGCATGTTGCAATTATATTTTTGTTCAGTGTATAAAACGCATATAACGCAACCTCTGCCTATGCCCAAACGTATCATATAAATCAAACGTTCTATTTCATGGGAACATGCATTTAGATCTTCTTGAATTACTGTTTCATGAGCGTATTAGAGCAGATGGTGTTAACCAACTATTGCCCTTTCTTGTATTTTGGTTTCATTCAAGGCATACTGTATATTCTGCCTTGTGGCGCGCTCTGTTGAGTTTTGACACACAAAAAAAGCTTCAGCTAACCATCTGTCAAGAGAATTTTCAATCCCAATGATAACTAACGATCAATTAACTTTGACCAATTCCCCCTAGGTTGTAAACTAGGGTTAATAAGAATTAGGCAAAGACTTTGTTGTAGTTTATTCAAGAGAGCGCTCTGACGTCCATGATACAAAGACATTAATTTTATAACTTGCTCCCTACTTACGCACATACCTCCACACAAACAGTAGATATTCTACGCACATACTGTACATACACACGAACAGTAGTGAGTTCTCACCACTGTTTATCACTACCAAGCCGACAGTTCCATTCCCCCGAGATTAGAGGAACCTTGAAAAGGACTCCATGTCCTATCATAAGTTTCTCAGAGTTCTAGCCAGATCGGGTCAAACACAGTTGAATTGTTCTGTATTTTCTTAGACACACACACCCACACACCCCCATTTCTCTACCAAACCTTATTGGACTTATGTTTAGTACTTTATTAGTTTATGTAGCATGTATAATGAATGATTAATCACTAATTAGTTACGTTTCGGGGTGGGATTCTTAATCATTACCTTTAAGCATAATTCCCTTATCAATATCCTAAAATCTCATTAGCAATGTTAAAACAAATACATACACACTACATGACCAAAGTATCTGGACATCTGCTCATCGAACATCTCATTCCAAAATCATGGGCATTAATATGAAGTGATCCCCCCTTTGCTGCTATAACAGCCTCCACTCTTCTGGGAAAGCTTTCCACTAGATGTTGGAACATTGCTGCAGGGCACTTGCTTCCATTCAGCCACAAGAGCGTTAGTGAGGTTTGGCACTGATATTGGGCGATTAGGCCTGGCTTGCAGTCGGTGTTCCAAGTCATCCCTAAGGTGTTTGATGGGGTTGAGGTCAGGGTTTTGTGCATGCCAGTCAAGTTCTCCCACACCGATCTCGACAAACCATTTCTGTATGTTCCTCACTTTGTACTTTTGTATATACAGTGCATTTGGAAAGTACTCCGGCCCCTTGACTTTTTCCAAAAATATTTAATTTACAGCCTTATTCTAAAATAATTATATTTTTTCCTCAGCAATCTACACACAATACCCCATAAGGACAAAGCAAAATCAAGTTTTTTGACATTTTTGCAAATGTATTAAAAATAAAAACAACTATTTACATAAGTATTCAGACCCTTTGCTATGAGACTTGAAATTGAGCTCCGGTGCATCCTGTTTCCATTGATAATCCTTGAGGTTTCTACACCTTGACTGGAGTCCACCTGTGGTAAATTCAATTGATTGGACATGATTTGGAAAGGCACACACCTGTCTATATAAGGTCCCACAGTTGACCGTGCATGTCAGAGAAAAAACCAAGCCACGAGGTCGACATAATTGTCCGTAGAGTGGCACAGATTTGGGGAAGTGTACCAAAAAATGGCTGCAGCAGGTCCCCAAGAACACAGTGGTCTCCATCATTCTTAAATGGATGAAGTTTGGAACCAGCAAGACTCTTCCTAAAGCTGGCCGCCCGGCAAACGAAGCACAACACTGGAAATCTATTCGCATCCACATAAACTAGTCCAGGCATTGTTCTTTGACAAGCACAGAAAGTTGCATCTGTGGAGATGGGAGAACCTTTCAGATCGACAACCATTTCTGCAGCACTCCACCAATCAGGCCTTTATAGTAGAGTGGCCACATGGAAGCCACCCCTCAGTAAAAGGCACATTTGGTTGGAGTTTGCCAAAAGGGACCTGAAGGACTCAGACCATGAGAAACAAGATTATGTGGTCTGATGAAGCGAAGGTTCACCTTTCAACAGGACAACGACCCTAAGCACACAGCCAAGACAACGCAGGAGTGGCTTTGGGACAAGTGTCTGAATGGCCTTGAATGGCCCCGCCAGAGCCCGGACTTAAACCCATCTCTGGAGAGAGCTGAAAATAGCTGTGCAGTGACGCTCTCCATCCAATCTGACAGAGCTTGAGAGGATCTGCAGAGAAGAATGGGAGAATGGCATACAGATATTTCAGTTTCTGGTCAGAAAGGAAATTATGTCCAAAAACTGAGATTTGTGTTCACAGCAATAGGTCGCAAACTGCACTTGGTAATGAACTTAACACTGTGCCAGCTTGTGATAAATGTGACGTTATCACTGAGTTCTTAAAGGGACAGGCTTTCTTACATATAAACTCAGCCAAAAAATAAATGTCCCGTTTTCAGGACCCTGTCTTTCAAAGATCATTTGTAAAAATCCAAATTACTTCACAGATCTTCATTGAAAGGGTTTAAACACGGTTTCCCATGCTTGTTCAATGAACCATAAACAATTAATGAACATGCACCTGTGGAACGGTCGTTAAGACAGTAACAGCTTACAGACGGAAGGCAATTAAGGTCACATTATGAAACCTTAAGACACTAAAGAGGCTTTTCTACTGACTGAAAAACACCAAAAGAAAGATGCCCAGGGTCCCTGCTCATCTGTGTGAACGTTCCTAAGGCATGCTGCAAGGAGGCATGAGGTGTGCAGATGTGGCCAGGGCAATAAATTGCAAAGTCCGTACTGTGAGTCGCCTTACATTTACATTTAAGTCATTTAGCAGACGCTCTTATCCAGAGCGACTTACAAATTGGTGCATTCACCTTATGACCTCCAGTGGAACAGTAGTGCATCTAAATCTTTTCAGGGGGAGGGGGGGTGAGAGGGATTACTTTATCCTATCCTAGGTATTCCTTAAAGAGGTGGGGTTTCAGGTGTCTCCGGAAGGTGGTGATTGACTCCGCTGTCCTGGCGTCGTGAGGGAGTTTGTTCCACCATTGGGGGGCCAGAGCAGCGAACAGTTTTGACTGGGCTGAGCGGGAACTGTACTTCCTCAGTGGTAGGGAGGCGAGCAGGCCAGAGGTGGATGAACGCAGTGCCCTTGTTTGGGTGTAGGGCCTGATCAGAGCCTGGAGGTACTGAGGTGCCGTTCCCCTCACAGCTCCGTAGGCAAGCACCATGGTCTTGTAGCGGATGCGAGCTTCAACTGGAAGCCAGTGGAGGGAGCGGAGGAGCGGGGTGACGTGAGAGAACTTGGGAAGGTTGAACACCAGACGGGCTGCGGCGTTCTGGATGAGTTGTAGGGGTTTAATGGCACAGGCAGGGAGCCCAGCCAACAGCGAGTTGCAGTAATCCAGACGGGAGATGACAAGTGCCTGGATTAGGACCTGCGCCGCTTCCTGTGTGAGGCAGGGTCGTACTCTGCGGATGTTGTAGAGCATGAACCTACAGGAACGGGCCACCGCCTTGATGTTAGTTGAGAACGACAGGGTGTTGTCCAGGATCACGCCAAGGTTCTTAGCGCTCTGGGAGGAGGACACAATGGAGTTGTCAACCGTGATGGCGAGATCATGGAACGGGCAGTCCTTCCCCGGGAGAGGAAGAGCAGCTCCGTCTTGCCGAGGTTCAGCTTGAGGTGGTGATCCGTCATCCACACGGATATGTCTGCCAGACATGCAGAGATGCGATTCGCCACCTGGTCATCAGAAGGGGGAAAGGAGAAGATTAATTGTGTGTCGTCTGCATAGCAATGATAGGAGAGACCATGTGAGGTTATGACAGAGCCAAGTGACTTGGTGTATAGCGAGAATAGGAGAGGGCCTAGAACAGAGCCCTGGGGGACACCAGTGGTGAGAGCACGTGGTGTGGAGACGGATTCTCGCCACGCCATCTGGTAGGAGCGACCTGTCAGGTAGGACGCAATCCAAGCGTGGGCCGCGCCGGGAGATGCCCAACTCGGAGAGGGTGGAGAGGAGGATCTGATGGTTCACAGTATCGAAGGCAGCCGATAGGTCTAGAAGGATGAGAGCAGAGGAGAGAGAGTTAGCTTTAGCAGTGCGGAGCGCCTCCGTGATACAGAGAAGAGCAGTCTCAGTTGAATGACTAGTCTTGAAACCTGACTGATTTGGATCAAGAAGGTCATTCTGAGAGAGATAGCGGGAGAGCTGGCCAAGGACGGCACGTTCAAGAGTTTTGGAGAGAAAAGAAAGAAGGGATACTGGTCTGTAGTTGTTGACATCGGAGGGATCGAGTGTAGGTTTTTTCAGAAGGGGTGCAACTCTCGCTCTCTTGAAGACGGAAGGGACGTAGCCAGCGGTCAGGGATGAGTTGATGAGCGAGGTGAGGTAAGGGAGGAGGTCTCCGGAAATGGTCTGGAGAAGAGAGGAGGGGATAGGGTCAAGCGGGCAGGTTGTAGGGCGGCCGGCCGTCACAAGACGCGAGATTTCATCTGGAGAGAGAGGGAGAAGGAGGTCAGAGCACAGGGTAGGGCAGTGTGAGCAGAACCAGCGGTGTCGTTTGACTTAGCAAACGAGGATCGGATGTCGTCGACCTTCTTTTCAAAATGGTTGACGAAGTCATCTGCAGAGAGGGAGGAGGGGGGGGGGGGGAGGATTCAGGAGGGAGGAGAAGGTTGCAAAGAGCTTCCTAGGGTTAGAGGCAGATGCTTGGAATTTAGAGTGGTAGAAAGTGGCTTTAGCAGCAGAGAGAGAAGAGGAAAATGTAGAGAGGAGGGAGTGAAAGGATGTCAGGTCCGCAGGGAGGCGAGTTTTCCTCCATTTCCGCTCGGCTGCCCGGAGCCCTGTTCTGTGAGCTCGCAATGAGTCGTCGAGCCACGGAGCGGGAGGGGAGGACCGAGCCGGCCTGGAGGATAGGGGACATAGAGAGTCAAAGGATGCAGAAAGGGAGGAGAGGAGGGTTGAGGAGGCAGAATCAGGAGATAGGTTGGAGAAGGTTTGAGCAGAGGGAAGAGATGATAGGATGGAAGAGGAGAGAGTAGCGGGGAGAGAGAGCGAAGGTTGGGACGGCGCGATACCATCCGAGTAGGGGCAGTGTGGGAAGTGTTGGATGAGAGCGAGAGGGAAAAGGATACAAGGTAGTGGTCGGAGACTTGGAGGGGAGTTGCAACGAGGTTAGTGGAAGAACAGCATCTAGTAAAGATGAGGTCGAGCGTATTTCCTGCCTTGTGAGTAGGGGGGAAGGTGAGAGGGTGAGGTCAAAAGAGGAGAGGAGTGGAAAGAAGGAGGCAGAGAGGAATGAGTCAAAGGTAGGCGTGGGGAGGTTAAAGTCGCCCAGAACTGTGAGAGGTGAGCCGTCCTCAGGAAAGGAGCTTATCAAGGCATCAAGCTCATTGATGAACTCTCCGAGGAACCTGGAGGGCGATAAATGATAAGGATGTTAAGCTTGAAAGGGCTGGTAACTGTGACAGCATGGAATTCAAAGGAGGCGATAGACAGATGGGTAAGGGGAGAAAGAGAGATGACCACTTGGGAGAGATGAGGATCCCGGTGCCACCACCCCGCTGACCAGAAGCTCTCGGGGTGTGCGAGAACACGTGGGCAGACGAAGAGAGAGCAGTAGGAGTAGCAGTGTTGTCTGTGGTGATCCATGTTTCCGTCAGTGCCAAGAAGTCGAGGGACTGGAGGGAGACATAGGCGGAGATGAACTCTGCCTTGTTGGCCGCAGATCGGCAGTTCCAGAGGCTACCGGAGACCTGGAACTCCACGTGGGTCGTGCGCGCTGGGACCACCAGATTGGCGTGGCCGCGGCCACGCGGTGTGGAGCGTTTGTATGGTCTGTGCAGAGAGGAGAGAACAGGGATAGACAGACACATAGTTGACAGGCTACACAAGAGGCTACGCTAATGCAAAGGAGATTGGAATGACAAGTGGACTACACGTCACGAGTGTTCAGAGAGTTAAGCTTACGTAGCAAGAATCTTATTGACTAAAATGATTAAAATGATACAGTACTGCTGAAGTAGGCTAGCTGGCAGAGGCTGCGTTGTTGACTAAGTAGGCTAGTTGGCATTGGCTGCGTTGTTGACACTACACTAATCAAGTCGTTCCGTTGAGTGTAATAGTTTCTACTGTGCTGCTATTCGGGGCTAGCTGGCTAGCTAGCAGTGTTGATTACGTTACGTTGCGTTAAAAGAACGACAATAGCTGGCTAGCTAACCTAGGAAATAGCTCTAGACTACACAATTATCTTTGATACAAAGACGGCTATGTAGCTAGCTTAGACTAGCTTAGACACGCAACAGGGAGACAGGTTGGACAGCTGATCACCCTCGCAGTGGCAGACCACGTGTAACAACACCTGCACAGGATCGGTACATCTGAACATCACACCTGCGGGACAGGTACAGGATGGCAACAACAACTGCCCGAGTTACACCAGGAACGCACAATCCCACCATCAGTGCTCAGACTGTCCACAATAGGCTGAGAGAGGCTGGACCGAGGGCTTGCAGGCCTGTTATAAGGCAGGTCCTCACCAGACATCACCGGCAACAACGTCGCCTATGGGCACAAACCCACAGTCGCTGGACCAGACAGGGCTGGCAAAAAGTGCTTTTCACTGGCGAGTCGCGGTTTTGTCTCACTAGGGGTGATGGTCAGATTTGCGTTTATTGTTGAAGGAATGAGCGTTACACCGAGGCCTGTACTCTGGAGCGGAATCGACTTGGAGGTGTAGGGTCCGTCATGGTCTGGGGCGGTGTGTCACAGCATCAACGGACTGAGCTTGTTGTCATTGCAGGCAATCTCAAAGCTGTACGTTACAGGGAAGACATCCTCCTCCCTCATCTGATACTCCAGCATGACAATTCCACCAGCCATACTGTTCGTTCTGTGCGTGATTTCCTGCAAGACAGGAATGTCAGTGTTCTGCCATGGGCAGAGAAGAGCCCGGATCTCAAGGGTGAGGACTAGGGCCATTCCCCCAGAAATGTCCGGGAACTTGCAGGTGCATAGATGGAAGAGTGGGGTAACATCTCACAGCAAGAGCTGGTAAATCTGGTGCAGTCCATGAGGAGGAGTTGCCCTGCAGTACTTAATGCAGCTGGTGGCCACACCAGATACTGTTACTTTGGATTTTGAATTCATATACAACTTTCTGTGCTTGTCAAAGAACAATGCCTGGACTAGTTTATGTGGATGCGAATAGATTTCCAGTGTTGTGCTTCGTTTGACAGTGTAGCGTGCGAATCTTCCTGCCAAGTAGTGACGGGCCTTTCAGTGAATGAAATAAGCGGGAGATAGGCAGGACTTACCAGCCATCAGTGTTGGTGGCTATGTAAATGTAATCTGACACCAGAGTCACTTGTTTCTACAGCTCAAAAACCCACTAGCTGGGCTGAATAGACTGGGATACAGAAGCAAATCAAAATTTGATAAAACAAGTCAAATACACAGACAGGCCCTAAATTGACAGTCCCCTTTATTGTAAAACATATTGACTTATGTTAAGTAAAAGGCACTGATTAAATGTCTAGTAGAAGGCTATTGCCTGACCTATGTGTTATAAAAGCCAATCTAACAACTTGTTAGGCATTATTGCAAGTAGCCTAGTGTCTAAATGTTCCACTGAATCTCCCTTCCTAATTAACCTACTATAGTAGGTATGAAATATATTTCATACAATATACGGCCAAAATACATGATCTGTGTCAGTGTGCGTGTCTGTTTTCTTCCTACCTCAGCTGCACCACAGCATCTGACCTGTAATTTCTCACAGACACACCACTCGGACCAGCAGAACCAGATTTTTTTAGCAAATAAGTCGATTATTTTCACACATTTAGCAGTGTCGGTGTCAAGCACTTTTTTTGGTCTCTAACTTTTTCGGCACCCCCTTTCCGTTTTTATGTTCTGAATGAGTGACTGACAGAGTCATGGCAGGTCTCACTCTCTTTAATGATGCTCGTTTAACTTTGAATGTGAATTTGAGCTACCTCAGCTCAGCCAATCAGAAAACTAGGCCGACCCATCTTGTTAGAGTGGCCGACAACAGAGAAATAGCACAAAAGTCCATTATTGTATTTTTATATATAATTTTTTTGTTATGTTTTATTTTGTCAATTTCGACCAGCCCACCCCATTAAAAGATGGTCCGACCCTTCTGGCAGAATTGCCAGACTGCCAATCCACCGATACTGTGCAGGGAACATTCTAAGCCTTAAAGTCGAGGTCCTTCCCCTCATTAAACAGAAGGTGGTGTAGTCTAGGTTAGGTTACCACACATAGGGTAACCTCTAGTTTCACAGACAAGGTTTAAGCCTAGTCCCAGACTAAAATGCATGTTTGAGCTGGCTTAACTCAAAGCGACTTGCACAGACTTATCTTAAAATAGTGGTAGATTTAGCCTGTTCTGGATTAAAACAAAGCCGATTGCAAGAGGGAGGATTAGAGCTACTCTAAGACTGAATTGAAGCTTAAATGAATCCTTCAAAGAGGCAGATTTAACTTCTGCTTAGTACTGTTTGTGAGGGAGCATGGACTATTTGGAATATCTAAATGAAGTCCAACATGCACTACAGAGGCCAGCCAGATGAGTACTTGTGGATAGGAGTAATCGATTTAATTAATTTTATGAAATAGCTTTTCGGACCGCTTTCATATGTACAAAGAAAATGCATTGGGGATAATATCTTTGCTTGAGCCTAGACTTTCCTCTCTCTCAAAGAGGAAGGCCTTTACCCAATTCTCTCCAAGTTCTGATCACCTTTAGGTTTTTGGCATCTGGAATCTTTCATTGTGAAACTAGTGATTTGTGTGGTGCCAGTGAAGCAACTGTGTGTAGAATAGTTTCCAAAGTCTGCAGGGCCATTTGTGAACTGAGGAGTCTACATCAAGTTTCCTGATGCTGCTGGCCAAGCCAACTATAGAGTGCAATTCTATGAATATGGGAGTGATTGGCTGTATAGATGGATGTCACGTTCCCATAAAGTGTCCATCAACTCCTGATGCTGAAGAGTACAGGAACCGTAAGAACTGTGTTTTCCATCCATGTTCAGGGTGTATGCACTCCTAATTTAGACTTTTCAAACATTGTTGCCCGTTGGAAAGTTGCAACTCGTGATTTCAAGGATTTTTCTCAACTCGTCATTGTGTGCTCAGTTTCAGAGAGGACAACATAGTGGACTACTACTTGGTGACACTGGATATGGTCAGAGTAATATCCAGAGACACTGGATATGGTCAGAGTAATATCCAGAGACACTGGATATGGTCAGAGTAATATCCAGAGACACTGGATATGGTCAGAGTAATATCCAGAGACACTGGATATGGTCAGAGTAATATCCAGAGACACTGGATATGGTCAGAGTAATATCCAGAGACACTGGATATGGTCAGAGTAATATCCAGAGACACTGGATATGGTCAGAGTAATATCCAGAGACACTGGATATGGTCAGAGTAATATCCAGAGACACTGGATATGGTCAGAGTAATATCCAGAGACACTGGATATGGTCAGAGTAATATCCAGAGACACTGGATGTGGTCAGAGTAATATCCAGAGACACTGGATATGGTCAGAGTAATATCCAGAGACACTGGATATGGTCAGAGTAATATCCAGAGACACTGGATATGGTCAGAGTAATATATTTTTTTATTTTTTTATTTCACCTTTATTTAACCAGGTAAGCAAGTTGAGAACAAGTTCTAATTTACAATTGCGACCTGGCCAAGATAAAGCAAAGCATTTCGACACATACAACGACACAGAGTTACACATGGAGTAAAACAAACATACAGTCAATAATACAGTAAAAAAAATATTTAAAAAACAAGTCTATGTACAATGTGAGCAAATTAGGTGAGAAGGGAGGTAAAGGCAAAAAAGGCCATGGTGGCAAAGTAAATACAATATAGCAAGTAAAACACTGGAATGGTAGTATTGCAATGGAAGAATGTGCAAAGTAGAAATAAAAATAATGGGGTGCAAAGGAGCAAAATAAATAAATTAATTAAATACAGTTGGGAAAGAGGTAGTTGTTTGGGCTAAATTATAGGTGGGCTATGTACAGGTGCAGTAATCTGTAAGATGCTCTGACAGTTGGTGCTTAAAGCTAGTGAGGGAGATAAGTGTTTCCAATTTAAGAGATTTTTGTAGTTCGTTCCAGTCATTGGCAGCAGAGAACTGGAAGGAGAGCGGCCAAAGAAAGAATTGGTTTTGGGGGTGACTAGAGATATACCTGCTGGAGCGTGTGCTACAGGTGGGAGATGCTATGGTGACCAGCGAGCTGAGATAAGGGGGACTTTACCTAGCAGGGTCTTGTAGATGACATGGAGCCAGTGGGTTTGGCGACGAGTATGAAGCGAGGCCAGCCAACGAGAGCGTACAGGTCGCAATGGTGGGTAGTATATGGGGCTTTGGTGACAAAACGGATTGCACTGTGATAGACTGCATCCAATTTGTTGAGTAGGGTATTGGAGGCTATTTTGTAAATGACATCGCCAAAGTCGAGGATTGGTAGGATGGTCAATTTTACAAGGGTATGTTTGGCAGCATGAGTGAAGGATGCTTTGTTGCGAAATAGGAAGCCAATTCTAGATTTAACTTTGGATTGGAGATGTTTGATATGGGTCTGGAAGGAGAGTTTACAGTCTAACCAGACACCTAAGTATTTGTAGTTGTCCACGTATTCTAAGTCATAGCCGTCCAGAGTAGTGATGTTGGACAGGCGGGTAGGTGCAGGTAGCGATCGGTTGAAGAGCATGCATTTAGTTTTACTTGTATTTAAGAGCAATTGGAGGCCACGGAAGGAGAGTTGTATGGCATTGAAGCTTGCCTGGAGGGTTGTTAACACAGTGTCCAAAGAAGGGCCGGAAGTATACAGAATGGTGTCGTCTGCGTAGAGGTGGATCAGAGACTCACCAGCAGCAAGAGCGACCTCATTGATGTATACAGAGAAGAGAGTCGGTCCAAGAATTGAACCCTGTGGCACCCCCATAGAGACTGCCAGAGGTCCGGACAGCAGACCCTCCGATTTGACACACTGAACTCTATCAGAGAAGTAGTTGGTGAACCAGGCGAGGCAATCATTTGAGAAACCAAGGCTGTCGAGTCTGCCGATGAGGATGTGGTGGTTGACAGAGTCGAAAGCCTTGGCCAGATCAATGAATACGGCTGCACAGTAATGTTTCTTATCGATGGCGGTTAAGATATCGTTTAGGACCTTGAGCGTGGCTGAGGTGCACCCATGACCAGCTCTGAAACCAGATTGCATAGCAGAGAAGGTATGGTGAGATTCGAAATGGTCGGTAATCTGTTTGTTGACTTGGCTTTCGAAGACCTTAGAAAGGCATGGTAGGATAGATATAGGTCTGTAGCAGTTTGGGTCAAGAGTGTCCCCCCTTTGAAGAGGGGATGACCGCAGCTGCTTTCCAATCTTTGGGAATCTCAGATGACACGAAAGAGAGGTTGAACAGGCTAGTAATAGGGGTGGCAACAATTTCGGCAGATAATTTTAGAAAGAAAGGGTCCAGATTGTCTAGCCCGGCTGATTTGTAGGGGTCCAGATTTTTCAGCTCTTTCAGAACTTCAGCTGAATGGATTTGGGAGAAGGAGAAATGGGGAAGGCTTGGGCGAGTTGCTGTTGGGGGTGCAGTGCTGTTGACCGGGGTAGGAGTTGCCAGGTGGAAAGCATGGCCAGCCGTAGAAAAATGCTTATTGAAATTCTCAATTATGGTGGATTTATCAGTGGTGACAGTGTTTCCTATCTTCAGTGCAGTGGGCAGCTGGGAGGAGGTGTTCTTATTCTCCATGGACTTTACAGTGTCCCAGAACTTTTAGAGTTAGTGTTGCAGGAAGCAAATTTCTGCTTGAAAAAGCTAGCCTTGGCTTTTCTAACTGCCTGTGTATAACGGTTTCTAGCTTCCTGAACAGCTGCATATCACGGGGGCTGTTCGATGCTAATGCAGAACGCCATAGGATGTTTTTGTGTTGGTTAAGGGCAGTCAGGTCTGGGGAGAACCAAGGGCTATATCTGTTCCTGGTTCTAATTTTCTTGAATGGGGCATGTTTATTTAACATTGTTAGGAAGGCATTTTTAAAAATATCCAGGCATCCTCTACTGACGGGATGAGATCAATATCCTTCCAGGACACCCCGGCCAGGTCGATTAGAAAGGCCTGCTCGCTGAAGTGTTTCAGGGAGCGTTTTACAGTGATGAGTGGAGGTCGTTTGACCGCTGACCCATTACGGATGCAGGCAATGAGGCAGTGATCGCTGAGATCTTGGTTGAAGACAGCAGAGGTGTATTTAGAGGGGAAGTTGGTTAGGATGATATCTATGAGGGTGCCCGTGTTTAAGGCTTTGGGGGGGTACCTGGTAGGTTCATTGATAATTTGTGTGAGATTGAGGGCATCAAGTTTAGATTGTAGGATGGCTGGGGTGTTAAGCATGTTCCAGTTTAGGTCGCCTAGCAGCACGAGCTCTGAAGATAGATGGGGGCAATCAGTTCACATATGGTGTCCAGAGCACAGCTGGGAGCAGAGGGTGGTCTATAGCAGGCGGCAACGGTGAGAGACTTGTTTTTAGAGAGGTGGATTTTTAAAAGTAGAAGTTCAAATTGTTTGGGTACAGACCTGGATAGTAGGACAGAACTCTGCAGGCTATCTTTGCAGTAGATTGCAACACCGCCCCCTTTAGCAGTTCTATCTTGTCTGAAAATGTTGTAGTTTGGAATTAAAATTTCTGAATTTTTGGTGGTCTTCCTAAGCCAGGATTCAGACACAGCTAGAACATCCGGGTTGGCAGAGTGTGCTAAAGCAGTGAAAAGAACAAACTTAGGGAGGAGGCTTCTAATGTTAACATGCATGAAACCAAGGCTATTACGGTTACAGAAGTCATCAAAAGAGAGCGCCTGGGGAATAGGAGTGGAGCTAGGCACTGCAGGGCCTGGATTCATATCTACATCGCCAGAGGAACATAGGAGGAGAAGAATAAGGGTACGGCTAAAAGCAATAAGAATTGGTCGTCTAGAACGTCTGGAACAGAGAGTAAAAGGAGGTTTCTGGGGGCGATAAAATAGCATCAAGGTATAATGTACAGACAAAGGTATGGTAGGATGTGAGTACAGTGGAGGTAAACCTAGGTATTGAGTGATGAAGAGAGAGATATTGTCTCTAGAAACATAATTGAAACCAGGAGATGTCATTGCATGTGTGGGTGGTGGAACTAATAAGTTGGATAAGGTATAGTGAGCAGGACTAGAGGCTCTACAGTGAAATAAGCCAATAAACACTAACCAGAACAGCAATGGACAAGACATATTGACATTAAGGAGAGGCATCCTTAGTCGAGTGATCAAAAGGGTCCAGGGAGTGGAGAGGTTGGTTTGGGGGTCACGGCGATTTAGACAGCTAGCCAGGACATCGGTAGCAAGCTAGCATAGGATGGAGGTCTGTTGTTAGCCACCTCTTGCGTTCCGTCAGTAGATTAGTGGAGTTCCGTGTTATAGAGGGGATTAGTCCAAATCACACAACAACAAAAAAATAAAAACATTAGATATAGTTATAGAGGCCCAAGAAGAAACATGTTAATAATAAAAATAAATAAATTGTCCGATTGTCTATTCTGAGAGCATCCGGTAAGACAGCTAACGGTTAGCAGGCCGCAGATGGGCATTCAGGTAACGTCGCGACGGAGGAGCCAGCCGGATCTCCTTCGGGTAGATAACGTCGGCAGTCCAGTTGTGAAGGCCCGGAGGGGCTCCGTGTAGGCAGTAAAACGGGTCCGGATAGGTGACTGCAGCCCAGGAGTGATTGACGGAGCTCAGGAGTGGTTGACAGAGCTCAGGAGTGGTTGACGGAGCTCGCTAGCTCCGGAGTAATTGATGTTTGCTCCGGAATCGACGAAAGCAGATAGACACACGGATAGCAGCCAGCTAGCTGTGAGATCCGGGAGTGAATGTCCAGAGAGCAGTTGAAATCCAGGGACATGGAGAGAAAAAATCGGTCCGGTATGTTCCGTTCCGAGCCGCGCTGCGCCGTACAAAACTGGCGATAGATTTTCGAGTTAAAGGATAGCTAATGACCACAAACCGTGGTTAGCTGAATACGAACGAGTTGCCAGTAAAGAAGCTAACTAGCTTCTGATTAGCTTCTGGCTAGCTCCTGGCTAGCTTCTGGCTAGCTTCTTGGAGGATTGCAGATTTGATTGCAGATTTGAGGTAAATAATACGTATTTATACATATCAATTGGTGAGGCAGGTTGCAGGAGAGTGTATTGAAGATGAGTTGATGGAAAATAAAAATAAAATGTATGTGAAAAAAAAGTTGTAAATATATATATATACACGACACGACAAGACGAGGACAAAAGACGTCTGAACTGCTATGCCATCTTGGCAATTGAAGGTAAATATTTGGATATGGTCTTTTACTCTGACCACATGGATATGGTCAGAGTAATATCCAGAGACACTGGATATGGTCAGAGTAATATCCAGAGACACTGGATGTGGTCAGAGTAATATCCAGAGACACTGGATGTGGTCAGAGTAATATCCAGAGACACTGGATATGGTCAGAGTAATATCCAGAGACACTGGATATGGTCAGAGTAATATCCAGAGACACTGGATATGGTCAGAGTAATATCCAGAGACACTGGATATGGTCAGAGTAATATCCAGAGACACTGGATGTGGTCAGAGTAATATCCAGAGACACTGGATATGGTCAGAGTAATATCCAGAGACACTGGATATGGTCAGAGTAATATCCAGAGACACTGGATATGGTCAGAGTAATATCCAGAGACACTGGATATGGTCAGAGTAATATCCAGAGACACTGGATATGGTCAGAGTAATATCCAGAGACACTGGATGTGGTCAGAGTAATATCCAGAGACACTGGATGTGGTCAGAGTAATATCCAGAGACACTGGATGTGGTCAGAGTAATATCCAGAGACACTGGATATGGTCAGAGTAATATCCAGAGACACTGGATATGGTCAGAGTAATATCCAGAGACACTGGATATGGTCAGAGTAATATCCAGAGACACTGGATATGGTCAGAGTAATATCCAGAGACACTGGATGTGGTCAGAGTAATATCCAGAGACACTGGATGTGGTCAGAGTAATATCCAGAGACACTGGATGTGGTCAGAGTAATATATCCAGAGACACCGGATATGGTCAGAGTAATATCCAGAGACACTGGATATGGTCAGAGTAATATCCAGAGACACTGGATATGGTCAGAGTAATATCCAGAGACACTGGATATGGTCAGAGTAATATCCAGAGACACTGGATGTGGTCAGAGTAATATCCAGAGACACTGGATGTGGTCAGAGAGTAATATCCAGAGACACTGGATATGGTCAGAGTAATATCCAGAGACACTGGATGTGGTCAGAGTAATATCAGAGACACTGGATATGGTCAGAGTAATATCCAGAGACACTGGATATGGTCAGAGTAATATCCAGAGACACTGGATATGGTCAGAGTAATATCCAGAGACACTGGAATATAATATCCAGAGACACTGGATATGGTCAGAGTAATATCCAGAGACACTGGATATGGTCAGAGTAATATCCAGAGACACTGGATATGGTCAGTAATATCCAGAGACACTGGATATGGTCAGAGTAATATCCAGAGACACTGGATATGGTCAGAGTAATATCCAGAGACACTGGATATGGTCAGAGTAATATCCAGAGACACTGGATATGGTCAGAGTAATATCCAGAGACACTGGATGTGGTCAGAGTAATATCCAGAGACACTGGATATGGTCAGAGTAATATCCAGAGACACTGGATGTGGTCAGAGTAATATCCAGAGACACTGGATATGGTCAGAGTAATATCCAGAGACACTGGATATGGTCAGAGTAATATCCAGAGACACTGGATATGGTCAGAGTAATATCCAGAGACACTGGATATGGTCAGAGTAATATCCAGAGACACTGGATATGGTCAGAGTAATATCCAGAGACACTGGATGTGGTCAGAGACACTGGATAATATCCAGAGACACTGGATATGGTCAGAGTAATATCCAGAGACACTGGATATGGTCAGAGTAATATCCAGAGACACTGGATATGGTCAGAGACACTGGATAATATCCAGAGACACTGGATATGGTCAGAGTAATATCCAGACACACTGGATGTGGTCAGAGTAATATCCAGAGACACTGGATATGGTCAGAGACACTGGATAATATCCAGAGACACTGGATATGGTCAGAGTAATATCCAGAGACACTGGATATGGTCAGAGTAATATCCAGAGACACTGGATATGGTCAGAGTAATATCCAGATACACTGGATATGGTCAGAGTAATATCCAGAGACACGGGATATGGTCAGAGTAATATCCAGAGACACTGGATATGGTCAGAGTAATATCCAGAGACACTGGATATGGTCAGAGTAATATCCAGAGACACTGGATATGGTCAGAGTAATATCCAGAGACACTGGATATGGTCAGAGTAATATCCAGAGACACTGGATGTGGTCAGAGTAATATCCAGAGACACTGGATATGGTCAGAGTAATATCCAGAGACACTGGATATGGTCAGAGTAATATCCAGAGACACTGGATATGGTCAGAGTAATATCCAGAGACACTGGATGTGGTCAGAGTAATATCCAGAGACACTGGATATGGTCAGAGTAATATCCAGAGACACTGGATGTGGTCAGAGTAATATCCAGAGACACTGGATGTGGTCAGAGTAATATCCAGAGACACTGGATATGGTCAGAGTAATATCCAGAGACACTGGATATGGTCAGAGTAATATCCAGAGACATGGTCAGAGTAATACTGGATGTGGTCAGAGACACTGAGTAATATCCAGAGACACTGGATATGGTCAGAGTAATATCCAGAGACACTGGATGTGGTCAGAGTAATATCCAGAGACACTGGATGTGGTCAGAGTAATATCCAGAGACACTGGATGTGGTCAGAGTAATATCCAGAGACACTGGATGTGGTCAGAGTAATATATGGTCCAGAGACACTGGATATGGTCAGAGTAATATCCAGAGACACTGGATATGGTCAGAATATCCAGAGACACTGGAATATCCAGAGACACTGGATATGGTCAGAGTAATATCCAGAGACACTGGATGTGGTCAGAGTAATATCCAGAGACACTGGCTGTGGTCAGAGTAATATCCAGAGACACTGGATGTGGTCAGAGTAATATCCAGAGACACCGGATATGGTCAGAGTAATATCCAGAGACACTGGATATGGTCAGAGTAATATCCAGAGACACGGGATATGGTCAGAGTAATATCCAGAGACACGGGATATGGTCAGAGTAATATCCAGAGACACTGGATGTGGTCAGAGTAATATCCAGAGACACTGGATGTGGTCAGAGTAATATCCAGAGACACTGGATGTGGTCAGAGTAATATCCAGAGACACTGGATATGGTCAGGTCAGAGTAATATCCAGAGACACTGGATATGGTCAGAGTAATATCCAGAGACACTGGATATGGTCAGAGTAATATCCAGAGACACTGGATATGGTCAGAGTAATATCCAGAGACACTGGATATGGTCAGAGTAATATCCAGAGACACTGGATATGGTCAGAGTAATATCCAGAGACACTGGATATGGTCAGAGTAATATCCAGAGACACTGGATATGGTCAGAGTAATATCCAGAGACACTGGATATGGTCAGAGTAATATCCAGAGACACTGGATATGGTCAGAGTAATATCCAGAGACACTGGATATGGTGGATATGGTCAGAGTAATATCCAGATACACTGGATATGGTCAGAGTAATATCCAGAGACACTGGATATGGTCAGAGTAATATCCAGAGACACTGGATATGGTCAGAGTAATATCCAGAGACACTGGATGTGGTCAGAGTAATATCCAGAGACACTGGATATGGTCAGAGTAATATCCAGAGACACTGGATGTGGTAATATCAGAGACACTGGATAATAATATCAGAGACACTGGATATGGTCAGAGTAATATCCAGAGACACTGGATATGGTCAGAGTAATATCCAGAGACACTGGATATGGTCAGAGTAATATCCAGAGACACTGGATGTGGTCAGAGTAATATCCAGAGACACTGGATATGGTCAGAGTAATATCCAGAGACACTGGATATGGTCAGAGACACTGGATAATATCCAGAGACACTGGATATGGTCAGAGTAATATCCAGAGACACTGGATATGGTCACTGGATATGGTAATATCCAGAGACACTGGATATGGTCAGAGTAATATCCAGAGACACTGGATGTGGTCAGAGTAATATCCAGAGACACTGGATGTGGTCAGAGTAATATCCAGAGACACTGGATATGGTCAGAGTAATATCCAGAGACACTGGATATGGTCAGAGTAATATCCAGAGACACTGGGTCAGAGTAATATCCAGAGACACTGGATGTGGTCAGAGTAATATCCAGAGACACTGGATATGGTCAGAGTAATATCCAGAGACACTGGATATGGTCAGAGTAATATCCAGAGACACTGGATATGGTCAGAGTAATATCCAGAGACACTGGATATGGTCAGAGTAATATCCAGAGACACTGGATATGGTCAGAGTAATATCCAGAGACACTGGATATGGTCAGAGTAATATCCAGAGACACTGGATATGGTCAGAGTAATATCCAGAGACACTGGATATGGTCAGAGTAATATCCAGAGACACTGGATGTGGTCAGAGTAATATCCAGAGACACTGGATGTGGTCAGAGTAATATCCAGAGACACTGGATGTGGTCAGAGTAATATCCAGAGACACTGGATATGGTCAGAGTAATATCCAGAGACACTGGATATGGTCAGAGTAATATCCAGAGACACTGGATAATATCCAGATACACTGGATATGGTCAGAGTAATATCCAGAGACACTGGATATGGTCAGAGTAATATCCAGAGACACTGGATGTGGTCAGAGTAATATCCAGAGACACTGGATGTGGTCAGAGTAATATCCAGAGACACTGGATGTGGTCAGAGTAATATCCAGAGACACTGGATGTGGTCAGAGTAATATCCAGAGACACTGGATATGGTCAGAGACACTGGATATGGTCAGAGTAATATCCAGAGACACTGGATGTGGTCAGAGTAATATCCAGAGACACTGGATGTGGTCAGAGTAATATCCAGAGACACTGGATATGGTCAGAGTAATATCCAGAGACACTGGATATGGTCAGAGTAATATCCAGAGACACTGGATATGGTCAGAGTAATATCCAGAGACACTGGATATGGTCAGAGACACTAATAATATCCAGAGACACTGGGATATCCAGAGACACTGGATATGGTCAGAGTAATATCCAGAGACACTGGATATGGTCAGAGTAATATCCAGAGACACTGGATATGGTCAGAGTAATATCCAGAGACACTGGATATGGTCCAGAGACACTGGATAATATCCAGAGACACTGGATGTGGTCAGAGTAATATCCAGAGACACTGGATATGGTCAGAGTAATATCCAGAGACACTGGATGTGGTCAGAGTAATATCCAGAGACACTGGATATGGTCAGAGTAATATCCAGAGACACTGGATATGGTATCCAGAGACACTGGATATGGTAAATATCCAGAGACACTGGATATGGTCAGAGTAATATCCAGAGACACTGGATGTGGTCAGAGTAATATCCAGAGACACTGGATGTGGTCAGAGTAATATCCAGAGACACTGGATATGGTCAGAGTAATATCCAGAGACACTGGATATGGTCAGAGTAATATCCAGAGACACTGGATATGGTCAGAGTAATATCCAGAGACACTGGATGTGGTCAGAGTAATATCCAGAGACACTGGATGTGGTCAGAGTAATATCCAGAGACACTGGATATGGTCAGAGTAATATCCAGAGACACTGGATATGGTCAGAGTAATATCCAGAGACACTGGATATGGTCAGAGTAATATCCAGAGACACTGGATATGGTCAGAGTAATATCCAGAGACACTGGGATATGGTCAGAGTAATATCCAGAGACACGGATATGGTCAGAGTAATATCCAGAGACACTGGATATGGTCAGAGTAATATCCAGAGACACTGGATATGGTCAGAGTAATATCCAGAGACACTGGATATGGTCAGAGTAATATCCAGAGACACTGGATATGGTCAGAGTAATATCCAGAGACACTGGATATGGTCAGAGTAATATCCAGAGACACTGGATGTGGTCAGAGTAATATCCAGAGACACTGGATGTGGTCAGAGTAATATCCAGAGACACTGGATGTGGTCAGAGTAATATCCAGAGACACTGGATATGGTCAGAGTAATATCCAGAGACACTGGATATGGTCAGAGTAATATCCAGAGACACTGGATATGGTCAGAGACACTAATATCCAGAGACACTGGATATGGTCAGAGTGGATATCCAGAGACACTGGATGTGGTCAGAGTAATATCCAGAGACACTGGATGTGGTCAGAGTAATATCCAGAGACACTGGATGTGGTCAGAGTAATATCCAGAGACACTGGATGTGGTCAGAGTAATATCCAGAGACACTGGATATGGTCAGAGTAATATCCAGAGACACTGGATGTGGTCAGAGTAATATCCAGAGACACTGGATGTGGTCAGAGTAATATCCAGAGACACTGGATATGGTCAGAGTAATATCCAGAGACACTGGATATGGTCAGAGTAATATCCAGAGACACTGGATATGGTCAGAGTAATATCCAGAGACACGGGATATGGTCAGAGTAATATCCAGAGACACGGGATATGGTCAGAGTAATATCCAGAGACACTGGATATGGTCAGAGTAATATCCAGAGACACTGGATATGGTCAGAGTAATATCCAGAGACACTGGATATGGTCAGAGTAATATCCAGAGACACTGGATGTGGTCAGAGTAATATCCAGAGACACTGGATATGGTCAGAGTAATATCCAGAGACACTGGATGTGGTCAGAGTAATATCCAGAGACACTGGATATGGTCAGAGTAATATCCAGAGACACTGGATATGGTCAGAGTAATATCCAGAGACACTGGATATGGTCAGAGTAATATCCAGAGACACTGGATGTGGTCAGAGTAATATCCAGAGACACTGGATGTGGTCAGAGTAATATCCAGAGACACTGGATATGGTCAGAGTAATATCCAGAGACACTGGATATGGTCAGAGTAATATCCAGAGACACTGGATATGGTCAGAGTAATATCCAGAGACACTGGATATGGTCAGAGTAATATCCAGAGACACGGGATATGGTCAGAGTAATATCCAGAGACACGGGATATGGTCAGAGTAATATCCAGAGACACTGGATATGGTCAGAGTAATATCCAGAGACACTGGATATGGTCAGAGTAATATCCAGAGACACTGGATATGGTCAGAGTAATATCCAGAGACACTGGATATGGTCAGAGTAATATCCAGAGACACTGGATATGGTCAGAGTAATATCCAGAGACACTGGATGTGGTCAGAGTAATATCCAGAGACACTGGATGTGGTCAGAGTAATATCCAGAGACACTGGATATGGTCAGAGTAATATCCAGAGACACTGGATATGGTCAGAGTAATATCCAGAGACACTGGATATGGTCAGAGTAATATCCAGAGACACGGGATATGGTCAGAGTAATATCCAGAGACACGGGATATGGTCAGAGTAATATCCAGAGACACTGGATATGGTCAGAGTAATATCCAGAGACACTGGATATGGTCAGAGTAATATCCAGAGACACTGGATATGGTCAGAGTAATATCCAGAGACACTGGATATGGTCAGAGTAATATCCAGAGACACTGGATATGGTCAGAGTAATATCCAGAGACACTGGATATGGTCTTTGGTAGATGTACCATTTGTGCTCAGTTCTTCATCTGAACTGTCCAAATGGTCATCGTCTGGTATACCAGCCAGAGGTTGGTCATCGTCTGGTATACCAGCCAGAGGTTGGTCATCGTCTGGTATACCAGCCAGAGCTTGGTCATCGTCTGGTATACCAGCCAGAGGTTGGTCATCGTCTGGTATACAAGCCAGAGGTTGGTCATCGTCTGGTATACCATCCAGAGGTTGGTCATCGTCTGGTATACCAGCCAGAGGTTGGTCATCGTCTGGTATACCATCCAGAGGTTGGTCATCGTCTGGTATACCATCCAGAGGTTGGTCATCGTCTGGTATACCAGCCAGAGGTTGGTCATCGTCTGGTATACCAGCCAGAGGTTGGTCATCGTCTGGTATACCAGCCAGAGATTGCTGGTGCTTTATTATTCCAAACAGGAAGTCACTCAATTCATCAGTCTTGCCTTTTTTTTGGTGGTCCACCACCAGTAGTAAATCACTCTCTTCTGATCTCTGCATTCTCTCTTTTTAAAGCCAGTTTAAGGTTCTTCCACGGAGTCTATAAAGTCAGATATAATTCAATATAAGTGATGTCACAAAAATATGAATATGAAAAATGTGAAATACTGATAATAATGAAGATTTCTTACCTGAAGTTGTTGTACTCTTCTTGTGGTTACATTTTAATTTGCATTGAATTCACTGCAAATTGCAGCCCAACCACTCTTTTTATTTTGCTCAGTAGCAGTATGGTTTTTACTTTCAATAACTGGATGGTTTGTCAAAATTTGTTTTAGTAGCATTTTATCATACTCACTAAAGTTTTTTGAACTAATTATTTTTGTCTCTGTTTTGTCTCAAGATTCACACCAGTAATTGTGTTTTCTATTCCATTCTGGGTTTTTATGAGCCCCATTAGACCAACAACATGTGCTCACACTTAACACCTGGGTTAAACCTGATTAGGATCTCATTTAGGTTTACTTACCTTACTCCAGGACTCCATAGTCTCCAACTAACTAAGCCAAATTTAAGCCACGTTCATGAAAGCTACTTAAATGTCCTAGTTTAACTAGTACACATTAAGGCCTACTCCTGGCTTAATCTAAGCCCTGTCTGTGAAAACGGCCCCAAGCTTTACGTAGCACAGCCGGCAGCTATACTGCGATCATTTCAGAATATAACAGGCTGTTACTGCAATTTCAGGTAAAAACTCAATAAAACAAGTTTCAAATATTAGGAAAATACCTATAGGGGGAATTCAGAAAGAGTGGAACATATGAACTAGGACAGCTTATTCCTGACCATTTATTTATTGGTCTGACAAGAGAAAATCTCAACTATAAAGCCCTTGCAGAGAAGTCACATTATCAAAAATCACATCACTTCATTGGTGGGACATCATAAAGGGGGGCAGAGCAAGCTTCAATCAGGAAGCTCACAGTAAGACATAGTGACTTAGCTTTTTAATGTTTTGATAAAGGTTATAAAACTGTCAGAAATAATGCACTGCCAAATTGTGATGTAAATGTGCATACTATGTACCGGCAAATGCTATTTGGAGAATAGCAAAAACAAACAAAAATGTCTGCCAGACATTAACACCTCAACATTAGGTTTATATTAGGTTTAACGGTCTGTGGAATGGCTTGAACAATGTATTACTCAACCGAATTATGCATAAACTACACTGACTCATTTAGCCCACTTGTGGACAGTGCATACAGTGCAACATGAAATACATGTGTAATACACGCTATCAAGGCCGACTTCAAATACCGACATCAATGAGAAAGTAACTGGAGCATAAAACAGCTGACTGCGAATGAAAACTATGCCAGATACTGTAAATCCTACAAATGCATAGACATAAAAGGCACACATCAAAGGAATTACTTAGGCCTACAATCGATAAGGATGAATAAACACAAACAAACTCAACCAAGGAATAAAGAAAAACCTTTATTTTATTCAGCACCGCTGAATGGACAGCGCCTCACAGGTAGACATAGTGGAGCTCCGTGGGGTGTGGCTGAATGGACAGCGCCTCACAGGTAGGCATAGTGGAGCTCCGTGGGGTGTGGCTGAATGGACAGCGCCTCACAGGTAGGCATAGTGGAGCTCCGTGGGGTGTGGCTGAATGGACAGCGCCTCACAGGTAGGCATAGTGGAGCTCCGTGGGGTGTGGCTGAATGGACAGCGCCTCACAGGTAGGCATAGTGGAGCTCCGTGGGGTGTGGCTGAATGGACAGCGCCTCACAGGTAGGCATAGTGGAGCTCCGTGGGGTGTGGCTGAATGGACAGCGCCTCACAGGTAGGCATAGTGGAGCTCCGTGGGGTGTGGCTGAATGGACAGTGCCTCACAGGTACAGGTAGGCATAGGCATGGAGCTCCGTGGGGTGTGGCTGAATGGACAGCGCCTCACAGGTAGGCATAGTGGAGCTCCGTGGGGTGTGGCTGAATGGACAGCGCCTCACAGGTAGGCATAGTGGAGCTCCGTGGGGTGTGGCTGAATGGACAGCGCCTCACAGGTAGGCATAGTGGAGCTCCGTGGGGTGTGGCTGAATGGACAGCGCCTCACAGGTAGGCATAGTGGAGCTCCGTGGGGTGTGGCTGAATGGACAGCGCCTCACAGGTAGGCATAGTGGAGCTCCGTGGGGTGTGGCTGAATGGACAGTGCCTCGGTACAGGTAGGCATAGTGGAGCTCCGTGGGGTGTGGCTGAATGGACAGCGCCTCACAGGTAGGCATAGTGGAGCTCCGTGGGGTGTGGCTGAATGGACAGCGCCTCACAGGTAGGCATAGTGGAGCTCCGTGGGGTGTGGCTGAATGGACAGCGCCTCACAGGTAGGCATAGTGGAGCTCTGTGGGGTGTGGCTGAATGGACAGCGCCTCGGTACAGGTAGGCATAGTGGAGCTCCGTGGGGTGTGGCTGAATGGACAGCGCCTCACAGGTAGGCATAGTGGAGCTCCGTGGGGTGTGGCTGAATGGACAGCGCCTCGGTACAGGTAGGCATAGTGGAGCTCCGTGGGGTGTGGCTGAATGGACAGCGCCTCACAGGTAGGCATAGTGGAGCTCCGTGGGGTGTGGCTGAATGGACAGCGCCTCACAGGTAGGCATAGTGGAGCTCCGTGGGGTGTGGCTGAATGGACAGCGCCTCACAGGTAGGCATAGTGGAGCTCCGTGGGGTGTGGCTGAATGGACAGTGCCTCGGTACAGGTAGGCATAGTGGAGCTCCGTGGGGTGTGGCTGAATGGACAGCGCCTCACAGGTAGGCATAGTGGAGCTCCGTGGGGTGTGGCTGAATGGACAGCGCCTCGGTACAGGTAGGCATAGTGGAGCTCCGTGGGGTGTGGCTGAATGGACAGCGCCTCACAGGTAGGCATAGTGGAGCTCCGTGGGGTGTGGCTGAATGGACAGCGCCTCACAGGTAGGCATAGTGGAGCTCCGTGGGGTGTGGCTGAATGGACAGCGCCTCACAGGTAGGCATAGTGGAGCTCTGTGGGGTGTGGCTGAATGGACAGCGCCTCGGTACAGGTAGGCATAGTGGAGCTCCGTGGGGTGTGGCTGAATGGACAGCGCCTCACAGGTAGGCATAGTGGAGCTCCGTGGGGTGTGGCTGAATGGACAGCGCCTCGGTACAGGTAGGCATAGTGGAGCTCCGTGGGGTGTGGCTGAATGGACAGCGCCTCACAGGTAGGCATAGTGGAGCTCCGTGGGGTGTGGCTGAATGGACAGCGCCTCACAGGTAGGCATAGTGGAGCTCCGTGGGGTGTGGCTGAATGGACAGCGCCTCACAGGTAGGCATAGTGGAGCTCCGTGGGGTGTGGCTGAATGGACAGTGCCTCGGTACAGGTAGGCATAGTGGAGCTCCGTGGGGTGTGGCTGAATGGACAGCGCCTCACAGGTAGGCATAGTGGAGCTCCGTGGGGTGTGGCTGAATGGACAGCGCCTCGGTACAGGTAGGCATAGTGGAGCTCCGTGGGGTGTGGCTGAATGGACAGCGCCTCACAGGTAGGCATAGTGGAGCTCCGTGGGGTGTGGCTGAATGGACAGCGCCTCACAGGTAGGCATAGTGGAGCTCCGTGGGGTGTGGCTGAATGGACAGCGCCTCACAGGTAGGCATAGTGGAGCTCCGTGGGGTGTGGCTGAATGGACAGCGCCTCACAGGTAGGCATAGTGGAGCTCCGTGGGGTGTGGCTGAATGGACAGCGCCTCACAGGTAGGCATAGTGGAGCTCCGTGGGGTGTGGCTGAATGGACAGCGCCTCACAGGTAAGCATAGTGGAGCTCCGTGGGGTGTGGCTGAATGGACAGCGCCTCACAGGTAGGCATAGTGGAGCTCCGTGGGGTGTGGCTGAATGGACAGCGCCTCGGTACAGGTAGGCATAGTGGAGCTCCGTGGGGTGTGGCTGAATGGACAGCGCCTCGGTACAGGTAGGCATAGTGGAGCTCCGTGGGGTGTGGCTGAATGGACAGCGCCTCACAGGTAGGCATAGTGGAGCTCCGTGGGGTGTGGCTGAATGGACAGCGCCTCGGTACAGGTAGGCATAGTGGAGCTCCGTGGGGTGTGGCTGAATGGACAGCGCCTCACAGGTAGGCATAGTGGAGCTCCGTGGGGTGTGGCTGAATGGACAGCGCCTCGGTACAGGTAGGCATAGTGGAGCTCCGTGGGGTGTGGCTGAATGGACAGCGCCTCACAGGTAGGCATAGTGGAGCTCCGTGGGGTGTGGCTGAATGGACAGCGCCTCACAGGTAGGCATAGTGGAGCTCCGTGGGGTGTGGCTGAATGGACAGTGCCTCGGTACAGGTAGGCATAGTGGAGCTCCGTGGGGTGTGGCTGAATGGACAGCGCCTCACAGGTAGGCATAGTGGAGCTCCGTGGGGTGTGGCTGAATGGACAGCGCCTCACAGGTAGGCATAGTGGAGCTCCGTGGGGTGTGGCTGAATGGACAGCGCCTCACAGGTAGGCATAGTGGAGCTCCGTGGGATGTGGCTGAATGGACAGCGCCTCACAGGTAGGCATAGTGGAGCTCCGTGGGGTGTGGCTGAATGGACAGCGTCTCTGTCTATTAGCCAGGTAGAATTAGGCTATTCAGTTTGTGGGCACAGTTGAGAAGCCTACAATGTTTATTTGAAAATAATAAGTAGCACACAGATCCTTAGAAATTGTAGGATCAATTGTAAATTGTCACACATATGAAAAAGGCTGCAGACCCCCTGCTATAGGCTATATGAAGTCACCCTTGTGGAACGCGCATACAGTGTACTATGACAGTGTCATTGTCTCGTGTGCTTACCACCAAAATTGTTGCTCTGCATTCAGAAATGTTCCTTGTAATGTGTGTGCCCAGCTAGCTCATTTTTGTATTTGCATGTTCGCCAGGGAAGGGAAACGTTCTGCGAATATTGAAACATTTCATCAACAAGGTGTTTCTGAGAATAATGAAACGTTGTATCAACGAACGAGGCGGATCGGAGAACATTGAAACCTTTTGTATCAACAAGACTGCTCCGATAATATTAATATTGCTACAGTAGCCAACGTAAAGGCGCCAGCGACAGTTTATCCTCCGGCCAGCTTGTCTCTGTCTGATATTATTGTGTTGTCTAAGCAGTATCTGGGTGCTCATTATATCGACACTATAGCTAAATAACTTACCAATATTTAATGACGTTTTTGGCATCAAGATTAAACGATTAGAATATATAATTGTAATTCAGGAAGATAGACAAGCTAGACTGATAGAGTGAGAGGTGGACATGCATTATAGCAGAGGCAGGTAGGCTACAGGTAGGGATGCAGGCAGAGGAAGATTTAGGCCTACAGCAAGAAGCACTTTAAAAAAACAACAACTAGGTAATCATTCATTATTTGCATTATCTCAATTATCATTCTGTCACGTATGTTACAGCCTACAATTGGTATTGTATTTGAAGCCAAAAACAAGACATGTATTTTGTGGAAATGCTCTAAATAGCTAGTTTTTTGTTTTCATACCATTAGGCCTACATAATTGCACTAGCCTATTGGACGAATAAATGAAAATATCAACTAGGTTTACTTACAGCTATCACAACCTATATTTTAATAACAATAAAACAGCTTTCAGGTTTCGAATGGTCACCAAAAGGGAGGGCCCCCGAGGGCTCCCCCCCAATTAAATTAACCGCTGGCTATCATATTACAAGGTTTACAATCCAAATATCAAATGCCGACATCAAATTCAAAGCAATCCGCGCACAGCCTATACAACTGACCGGCAAAGCAAATGGCACTCTGCTTTCTAAAATTGACAGAAAAGGCGCACGGTCTGGCAGTTGCTCTCCAAGCAATGCTCCTAAAGCCAGCCATTACGGTAAACAACCATTATTTTTTCATCGGGATTGGAATGATATGCCTACTTTTGGTGGAACTTTGTTTTGTATTGCAGTGGACAGTTTAGGGCCTGGCTCCCCAGTGGGTGCACCTCTGTAATCCCAGGCCTGCGCCCCTGATGCAAACAGAACATGACAATTGCGCATTAGAAATAGCCTACTAACCAACACTTCGGACTAAACCTGTTCAATAACTGGGTTACATACCCATTGTTGCCTTAGTTAACATTTGCTGGTGGATATGTTGAAACGTCTTTCCTACCCTACCGGCTACCAATTCGTCTGTGTACGGTCAGTTTTATGTGAGCTGCTTCGTGCCTAAACCAGTTGAGAGTTGCACACTTGCCGCCAGCAGATAATATTCAGTTTAAACTAGGCTGTGTTCGGCGTGCGTGTGAATATGTTTCACGTGCTTGCATAGGCTACTTTGTGCATGATCTCTCTATTTATAATGAGGTCTGTGTGTAGCTGGTGTATAGAAGTCAGGCGCAGGACAGCAGATATGAGTAAATAAACGTACTTTACTCAACAGATACAAATGCAATCCAAAAAAGCGAGCCCACATATAATGAACAAGTAATTGGGGAATTGAAACCAGGTGTGTAAGACAAAACAAATGGAAAATGAAAAGTGGATCGGCGATGGCGAGAAGGCGGGAGACGTCGACCAGCGAACGCCGCCCGAACAAGGAGAGGGACCAACTTCGGTGGTGACACTATTGTACTATATAATTGATACATCATATACCTCCACTACACTACTTTGATACGCATCAGTGGGGATTAAGGAGTAGAATATACACAATGCCCACCAACAAAAAAAAAGTGGGTATACGGTTTATACTTGCGCATACACGTCATTACATCACTTGCCTTTTGTGTTTTACAAAAGTGTACTACTACGAGTGCGATGGTATAACGGTTCAGAATCACGAACCTGTCACACTGAAGGCCTATTGGTTTGCCAATGCGAAAACATGTCTATAATAGATTTTTTTTTAAATACTTAAGGAAAGTATTGAGTAAAGGGTCTGAATACTTATGTCAATGTGATATTTCAGTTACATTTTTTTTTAGCAAACATTTCTAAACCCGTTTTTGCTTGTTGAGGTATTGTTTATAGATTGAGGGAAAAAAACATTTAATCCATTTTAGAATAAGGCTGTGATGTAAAATGTAGAAGTCAAAGGGTCTGAATACACTGTATGTAGTCTCGAATACTACAACACTGCATTGCCGTCCTCTGTAACCTCTTCAGACATCTATCCAACATAATTAGCCCAACAATACATTTCTGAAATGTCTTATTTCACACGATTCGTCATTTGGTTACTATTACGACTATAATAATGATGTACCAGTTCATCTAACCTGCTGTCCCAGTCTACCAAATGCAAACTGAAAATATGGTTGACGTATTTTTATGACTCCTGGGAATACGATATCGATTTTAGTTGTTTGTGATCAGGAAACATCTTGAGGATTTCAGAAATGTATCATGTGTTGCATGTCTGAAGAGCAAGGTGTCCCACTTAGTCTGAAGTCACCCTACAGATCAGCGGTTTCAAAAACGTCACTCTGCTACAGTATTACCATTTATACTGTAGGTGAAGAAAATGACTATGGGGGACTAAGTTAGGTTCAGCACGTTTGCTGCCACCATGGCATAGCCATCCAAATGCAATGAGGAATCCAGGTTTAGTGCCATTTATTATACAGCTGAACACAGGAACAAACAGAGGCACATGTGGGAGGGTTTGGAACAGATTTTGTAGGGCTCGTAAGGCTGGTCGGAAGGTTAAGGACGTGGCTTGTAAAGCTTTGAGAGATTGAATGTGGTCCTCTGGAAGCGAGATCAAACATTTTAAAACGGGGGGTGATTTGGGAGTGATACCAGGCGTGGGAAAAAGGTGTTGTGGGAAGGGGCGTGGCCTATACCAATTTGATACAATTAGTTCACCTGCAGAGGAGTGGTCTTCAATACAGTAGGAGTCCAAACGGTTGTTTTGCCGGAATTGCAAAAGGTATGAACATGTAATAAGTGTGTGCCGAAGGAATTTTGTTGAAGAATCTGAGGGTGTACAATGTTGTAATTGTGATGGCTACCACATTCCCAATTCTCTGGAGTGCCTGGTTAGGGTAACGGAGTATGAAGTGGCAAGGGTCAGGGCTATACAGAAGGGCCCCTACACAGAGGCACGTGAAATAGTTGAAGGATAGAGGACAGCTGGGCGGTGGATGCTCTGCAGACTGTAGAGATTTAAAGTGTTGTTCAACAGTTGAGGGGAACTGATGTGCTGGTTGTGAAGGTGGATTTTAGGGTGTTTATTGTGCATGTGATTAATTGTACTGCACAAACAAACAGTCCAAGAAACTGGACATAATGGTATGTGCGGCTGAAAGGTTTTGGGGTTTCCAGGACTTCACTGCCGAAACATTGCAAAGAATACTGTCTGAAGATGCTCTTCCTTCTCAGGCCCCAGAGCCTGTAGGGATGGGCGTTGGCAGTTGAATCTCAGTAAAGGAGTACATTACATTTAGTTTAGTTTTTTGTTAATTATTTGGGCTGATATACATCCACAACAGTAGGTGGCGGAATGCACAAATAGCATTTGTTTGCAGACCGCAGTAATATCAAAGAAGAACCCGTACAGTAGGTGGCGGCAATACACCAATAGGTGTAGTCTGCCATAAAACTTTGAAGAAGAATACAGTAGGAGCAATTAGTTTATCTGCAGAGGATCGGTGGTAGGAGTGTTGAGCTCAACAAGACATTGCCCAGCTTGGAGGGCAACTTTTGGGTGAGTGTCGTGTGCGACGTCCGGAGATAGCCTGTTAGAGCAGCAGGCTGATGAGCAATAGCTACTGTCATAGTACGGATGAAGCCTGAGCTGGAATGGGAAGATAACTGAAGTTGGCTAGCTTTAGAAAACCTTGAGTAGATCTAGCTTGCTTCATAGCAGTGGCGACCCGTCATTCAGGGCAGGTGAGCATCACGTTTTTTGCAACCGCCCAAAAATATTTTTTTTGAAGGGGGGGGGGGGGCTTGCCAGTGTTGTATGTTATTTTGGCAATAATACATGTCACATATCAGTTTGCAAACAATGTAAATATATATATATAATTGAGTTAATTAAGCCGCATACAAACATGGTCTCTTTTTTGTTTTCTTGAGTAAGGCAGCTCCAAAATGCAGCTGTTTCAGCCTAGCTCAGTGCTTTCTGTGGTGGGGCAAGCCAGCAGAAAATACAGAGCGTTGCACCATGATTGGCTCAGTGTACTGTCACTCATGGGGACGCTACATCACCGCCAAATCTAAGGGTAGAGCTAGAAAATTCTAGCCCCTTTGGTGCTGCCATAGAGTTACATTAGAAGTGCCCATCCAAGAAGGCCACAGATAAAATTACGTCAAATCACGTTATATGTACAGTAGCTTTGATTGGACTGATCATGTCAACATCATACTTTCAAAATCTTAGCAAGCAGTCATCATCATGAATCAAGTCGACAATCTACTGGCAAATCATTTTTAATCCTTGTCATATGAAGAGAAATAATGAAGAGAAATTATAGATAAAACGTATCGGTGCTCATCGGCCATTGGACATAAACATTACACAACAAGTTCGAAATCGCAAATTCAAGAATGACTGGTTTGGAAGGAATTAGTGACAGTGGCTAACTGCAAGCATTGCAAAGCAATCACTAGCCTGCTATTCAGTGGAGTGGCTGTGTGGTCTCAAATCTGGGATTAAGGGGCTCTTTTCCAAATTTAAAATGATAAACATTCAACATTGGCCATGCTGTCAATGAAGCATGATTTGTGCCATGCTCAAAACAACTGTTAACCCGGAATTGCAAAAACTTGACTTCAGTGAGTTCAAGACACCTGGGCAGTCGGGAATAAACAAGCTCCATCTGGGAAAATATGTTTTGAACGGTCATCCAAATCGGAATTGTAAATCCGGCCTCTTTCTAAAGCTACGACCTGAAGATCAATGACGTCATCATGATTTGACCTTGTTTTTTTCAGAGACCCAGTTGTTTTGAAAGCACCATAAATCCAGAGAATGCCAGATTTTGATGACAAAATTTGCCCACGAAGGATCGCTGCGCCACCTTCTTGTTCAAGTGGGCACAGCACAACAAGGTGAGTCCAAAAATGTATTGTATTGTATGCTATTGCTGCTGCATAAATGATGTAATATGCCAGGGAGATATGTATACTGTAGCTAAGAAAGTAATACTAAGTCTATATTGTGTAGAACAATGTTAGTAGCCCATGTGCCTCACCCTAATAATCTAGTCAATTTACCCCTCTTAATTTCACCTACTGTTCTGACTTGGTGGTGCACATGTAGCCTTTAACCTGTTTTAGAGAAATGTAATCATCGAATATTGTAAGAGCTTTCATTGTCTGCTTATATGCCCACTTTATTTATCCTACGGTTCTGACTTGGTGTACATGGAGAACACTGTAAGAACTGCCCATGTTCTGAATTGTGTCGTGGGACATTTCAAAAGTGCTAAACAAAATAGTTATAGTGACTATGTCCGTCCTAGCTCGCTCATGAATGTCTTAATCAAAATTACGGATTGCCTCTTATCTGCTTGTCGTCCCTTTATTCCATAGTTTGTACATCTCATTTGTCATTAGAAACCACATTTGTTTAAGTAAGTCAGCCATATCATCTATGTTTTTTTAAAGACAGTGAATGAGGCTGAATGAACTGTTTCGCTGTCAGACAAGGCTCCACTGATAGCCAGGTGTAGAAGTGGTAAGATGTTGGGACTACTGTTGGGACAGCTTTATGTAGGCCCTAACAGGTTGTTGGCACCGTTTGTCACCGTTATAGTGCAATTAATATGTTTTGTATTTTTTGCCCCACCAAGATTTACATGCTGAAATCGCCTCTGCTTCATAGTACACTCTGCTGATCTGATGCTGTAACGGTGTCAAGCGAGTCATGGGTAATTGCTTATGTGAAGTGTGTTTGAAAGTGGCGGTTGCAAAATAAGTGGGAGGATCAACATATGTGGGTGTATGGATACCTAACAGCTAATTGGTTGCCACTCAAGACCATTTTGCATGGCTGCTTGCTGCTTTTATGTAGTGTTTTAGCTAAGCCTAACCCTTTTCCTAACCTTAACCTCATTCTCCTAACCTGCTAGGTTAGTTCTCCTAACCTGATACGTTCATTCTCCTAACCTGCCACATTCATTCTCCTAACCTGCCACGTTCATTCTCCTAACCTGCCACGTTCATTCTCCTAACCTGCAACGTTAATTCTCATAACCTGCCACGTTCATTCTCCTAACCTGCAACGTTCATTCTCCTAACCTGCCACGTTCATTCTCCTAACCTGCCACGTTCATTCTCCTAACCTGCCACGTTCATTCTCCTAACCTGCAACGTTAATTCTCCTAACCTGCCACGTTCATTCTCCTAACCTGCCACGTTCATTCTCCTAACCTGCAACGTTCATTCTCCTAACCTGCAACGTTCATTCTCCTAACCTGCAACGTTCATTCTTATAACCTGCCACGTTCATTCTCCTAACCTGATACATTAGTTATCCTAACCGGTTTAGCTAAAACGCTACAGGGAAGCAGCCAAACAAAACGCTCTTGAGTGGCAACCAATCTGCCCAATTAGCTCAGCTGTTATGTTTCAATAACCCCACTTATTTCGCAACGCCCACTTTCAGACACTTCACGTATGCAGTTACCCATTGTGTAAAACCAGTGTTATGATACTAATGATTTGTCTCCACAGATGTTTTGTTTATATTTCTACCGTTGTGGCGATACAGAGTAGGCCTACCGCTCCATCTATTGGTCGCCTCGGGGACAGCAGTTGTTGACAACTGTAACATTGTCGCTAACCCTTTACTACCTTTAACCTAATTCTCCTAACCTGCTGTGTTAACTCACCTAACCTGCTGCGTTAATTCACCTAACCTGTTGCGTTAGCTCTCGCCTATCTTTTCTTTGCATTAGTGGATACATCTCATTAAATATTCGATTGAGGTTGTTGACGTCAACCGCCTGTATTCAATGGAGAGAGATGCCAAACTAACTCAACACAGACAACAGCCTATTGTTTTTTAAAAAATTTAACCAGGCAAGTCAGTTAAGAACAAATTCTTATTTACAATGACAGCCTACACCAGCCAAACCCGGACGACGCTGTGCCAATTGTGAGCCGCCTTATGGTACTCCCAATCACGGCCGGTTGTGATACAGCCTGGATTCGAACCAGGGTGTCTGTAATGACACCTCTAGCATGGAGATGCAGTGCCTTAGACCGCTGCGCCACTCAAGAGGCTTCTCTGATGTGCGCGTGTGCAATAGCTTAATTCACCATTGCACTCCTTAACAACAATATTTTGTCCACTCTGTTCTTAACAGGTTCTAGTTTTGGAAACAAAAAACGGTATTAAAATCAAATGTTTCATCGATGAGAAAATTTGCAGAATGAATCTCCTCCTGCTGCCGGCCACTGCGCTTCCTCTCACCGCCATATTTGGTAGTGGGTGGAAACGCCAAACGGATGCTTCAAATATATACATCCGATAAAATATCTGTTTCATTGTTCTGTCTCGTTTTTATATCTGCTATTTACAAGCCTCATTGCATGAATATGCATCAGACAACTCTGATATAAAGTGTTTTTTCTCAAAGTTGCTGGGATGCCACGTGTCCTACTTATATCAGTACACAACTTAAGCATTACGAAACTTGAAATTACGAAATTTGATCAAATCAACCTCACATTGCAAATAAGCCATTTATTGTTTTGTTGACCAAATTCGACACTCATTGGTCTCCTTGCTTGGTGGGCGAAGCAATGGAAAAACGCCATCTGCTGGACGGAAACCGAGTTGGGCCCCAGTCTTCCTCTGACAGCGGATATGGTCATTGTCTGCCTTCAGTATTCTCACCTCAATGAAGAAACATCCTACACTATATATACCAAGGTATGTGGACACCCCTTCAAATTAGTGGATTTGGCTCTTTCACCCACACCCGTTGCTGACAGGTGTATAAAATCGAGCAGACAACCATGCAATCTCCATGCAATCTCTCTCAGATAGAATGCCACCTTTCCAACAAGTAAGCTTCGTGAAATGGGTTTCCATGGCCGAGCAGCCGCACACAATCCTAAGATCACCATGTGCAATGCCAAGCGTCGGCTGGAGTGGTGTAAAGCTCGACGCCATTGGACTCTGGAGCAGTGGAAATGCGTTATGTGAAGTGATGAACCACGCTTCACCATCTAGCAGTCCAACGGATGAATCTGGGTTTGGCGGATGCCAGGAGAACGCTACCTGCCCCAATGTATAGTGCCAACTGTAAAGTTTAGTGATGGAGGAATAATGGTCTGGGGTGGTACAATGGCATACAATGGCATTCTAGACAATTCTGTGCTTCCAACTTTGTGGCAACATTTTAGGGAAGGCCCTTTTCTGTTTCCCGTGCATAAATCAAGGTCCACACAGAATTGGTTTGTCGAGATCGGTGTGGAAGAACGTGACTGGAGGCTGTTATAGTAGCAAAGGGGGACCCACTCCATATTAATGCCCATAATTTTGGATTGAGCTGTTCGACGAGCAGGTGTCCACATACTTTTGGTCATGTAGTGTATCAGGAACAACGAAATAGAAAATGAAAAAGATAAATGGGATATTGTGACATATTATAACTGAAATAATACTGGGAAATGTAGCCTGTCAATTACGATGATTATGACTGTGGAAATAAAGTTATTGAAGAGCAACTTTTAATCAATTACATTGTAAATGAAAGTGATATGGATTGCAGCAACGGGTGTGATAGACAATTTAAATATAATTTTAAAACAAAGCTCTTTGCATCTGTTTCTTTGGAGAACGGCTTCCATATCATAAGAAATGACTCTCCCTACCACATTTCAGACATTGTTTCTTCAATGAAGTAGCCTACAATATGCTACAGTAGACCTACTGGCCTAAATACTATTTTGTACAGTAGCCCTAAACGAAATTATGAAGGTTCACTATTGAGTGTTATCACATTGTTCTACACATAACTTAATTAAATAATCTCCACTATCCGCACAATATTACAATGCAATATAATTTGATTCCAAATACAACAAAATCACAATTTCGTTTCAAATGTTAAATGTGTAGCCTACAGTTCAGCAATATTTCCAGGCCTTTCCCTTCTTGATAAGAAATGACCATTAATGGATTACATACATTTGAAATGAAAAATAAATGAAAAATGTATCCTACAACATGACTTTTCCATTCATAAAGAGTTGTTGTGGTAAATGAGGAAATTAAATACTTTATTTCAGAGTACAGAATTATTGTCAAATAGATAAACAGCACTTAGTGAGTTAAAATAGCAAGATCAAATTGTTCTGATAATACCCGCCAGAGGGCGTAATTGACTTGAAAAATGTTGGTAGCAATCAGGACAAGATAACGCCGATATCCGTGTTATGAAGTGGTAAATCGGTGGTGGATGATGGTTGCAACTGAGATCAGCTGTGTGGGGGATTTTAGAGCATATTGATGGTTTAAGGAGAGATCAACTGGCTATAATCTAGTGGCCAATCTTGGTTTCTATTGGCCCATAACTTGTATATCTTGGTCAGTCCTTGCATGACAGCTCTATGAATTTGAGAGTGGTTACATTTATCCAGGCACATCCCTCTGCCTTTTACTAAAACAGAGGTGGGGGGGCATCCACTTTGTTATTGTTTCAATTCCGGATTGCCCCTTTAAGGGTGAGGAATGAGAATGCAGTTCATCTTTTTCAAAATCAGTTTTATTTCAGTCGCAGCAGTAAAAATCTGCCAAACATACAAATACAAGTACTAACCTCCAATGAGGAGCAACAGTACTTTGATGCATTGCAAAAGTGAAGAAAATTATATTTACAAAACATTGCACTAAAATTAAGGAACCACAAGGATTGAGAAGTAACCAGTGATGCAGAATGATTTTCAACCATTTGAAAGATGAATAGTCTCATCACAAAATACCATTTTGGAGTGATGCAAGGGTTGCATTAGCAGAACAATAGAGCAACCATGTAAAGCAGAAAGATATTACATTTCATCCCAACAAAAGAGATTGTGCTGAAATCAATGACTCCGATGATACGTTACATTTTCTAACCAACTCTGTGGCATTACTTTCAGCATCCTATTTCAAAATGTGACCGACTACTTATTAAGCAGTTAAACCATCCTGTACATATCTAATAAGCTAGGTTACCTCAAAAGGCTTGTACTTATATATCCTCTTTACACTACTTTGCTCCACTGCTTGCCCAAACATTCGGGACACATAATTCAATGGTCTAAATTCAATCTAATGTCACAGGCCTCAACCCTTAACAAAAGACTGTTCTGTCCAGATCATTCAACAGGATCTGTCTGGTTCTAGCCAGACAGCAGACTGAGCGGTGTTCTGTTTCACGCCAGTGCTGCTGCATTTTGTCCTGAGAACAAACTGTCTCTTCGATTTTCAAAAGAGGTTTCCCTTTTCCTGTCACTCCTTAACCTGAGGAACGATACAGTCCGTCTCATGTAAAGCCAACGAATAGGCTGATGTTTGTAGTTACTGTATATTGGCTTCTGTCACACAGACTTCAGATGAGTTAAACAGAAAGGTCACCGGGGGAACCATGCAATACATTCAGGTGCATCATGCTAAGGCAACGCCACAGCGTCAGCGAGCGGGAGATGTTGCCTTTTCTTTTGATTTGATTTAGACCTAATATGAATTTTCTCTGAAGCTAATTCATTACTCCACACATCTGTTCCAACACTCTCGTTCAGACAGAAAAACACAGATGTCTAACAGGGCTATCCTATACATCTACTGTATACTAGATGCACTCCCATAGCTGACCTAGCACAGCCAAAGGGTCAGGGGACGTGAGTAGCATTGCTTTCTCTGGTAAGCCCTTAACACCCATCTGCCGCACTTCAATATGACAAAGAAAGCAGAAAATAAGAAAAGGCTATGAATTCCCCCTTTCCAAGCAGACTCTTACTCTATTCACCCAAAGCTCATAAAATCACCCTCTCTCATTAACGTTGATTGATACACATCCTATTGCTATAGCAGGGGGTCAGCCCAAGATCATGTTTTCTTAGATATTAAATGCACTATTTCTCAATGAGCATCCCTGACATTCACATTTGTACACAACCCCCACCAGATTCACCGGATGGTCTACACATGGAGTGAAATTAGTCCTCCTCCACATGTTGTCATATTCTTTCCCTGTTTGTGACACGTGTGTGTGTGTGTTATAAGCAAGGCAATAAGGACACAGTTCAGTCTTTGGAGCTCATCCCTTCTCCTTGTAAGGACTTTAAAAGGGGGGTGATTTGGGGGCAGAGGGAGGTCAGGCTAGGGGAGTGTTTTGATCCTCTGAGGTTCGAATGTCATGGTCCATTCCCAGTCTAGTGGGGTGGTCAGTGCTCAGGCTCCTGGTGTACCAGCCTGATGGCCCATCAGGGGGTCTCCCCCCTCCCCTACCATACCATCCTGGGTCGGGGTCTGCTTCTCGGCCGTGATGACGATGGTGTTTTCATCCAGCAACTCACAGGTTGGGTTGGAGAAGGCCGACAGGGGCAGGGTGATCCTCTGCATCTCCCGCTCATACACACGCTGGTCATGCTGCCGCTTCAGGTCCCGACCTCTGCAACAAACAACACATAGACAGAACAGGTTAGGTGGACTGTGGTACCAGGGGCGGAGCCAGAGGGGTGTCCGGGGTGGCACTTGACACCACTGACATCGGATTGGCCACCCCGGGTGCCACACCAAAATGTCATTCCCTACTGGCAGTTTGATGCTGATTGACATCTCATTTCCCCTCTTGTTGAAAGAAGCAATTATTTTGACATTTTCAAATCAAGGACGAGGAAGAGAGAATATTAACGTTGGTTGCGAGATACAGAAGAAGAAGAGAACATTTTCACAGATCCACTAGCTCTTTTCGCGATTGGTGAAAGCATCATATTTGAAGTAAGTTTTAAGGTTTAGGTTTCCTGAACAACTTTTACGAAAGTTGAGTCGCTGTGTAAGTTAATGGAGCCAAAGGTCTAACGTTAACAGACAGTTCATAAGATAAGAGAGATTGGTTCCCAATTTAGCCTAACATTATGTTTACATCTGTGCTAGTAATACACGCACATACAGTGCAGTGTCGTAAGTTACAGTATACGAATATTTAGCTAATGTGGGGTAACTAGTAGGTTACAGCTGTCAGTGTTCAGCCATTTGAAATCCATTAACTCAGATTTTCGTACTTGAACTCAAAACGAACAATTGTTATTATCAATCTGTTAACGTTACTCAAAAGATTACCACAATTTGCAGATAGCCTGTTTGCTATCGTAAAGGTGTAAGAAATTTTAGCTAGTTAAGTTACTTACTGCAGAGTAGGGCCAGCAATGATCTAACTAGTAACTTAGGCTGGTAGTTGATTTTAACGTACAGTTATGATAAAGGGGATTTATAATTGAGATTGAGATTGGACGAAAATGTGGGTAATTGGATGCTTATATGTAACCATAGACTGTCTTATTTTTGCATTGGGTCAATTAAACATGAAAAGAAAGGGAGAGATCAGACTTATTTTTAAAGAAGCAGAAACAGGCAGATCAGGTGCAAACAGACCCCAGCCTTTGCATCACCACCAAACCCCAGAGCAGCTCCCTACATGAGGCTCGTCAGAGTCAGTGTGGTCAGACTTCACAAGGACCCAGTCTACCAACACCAGGTCAGAGCAGCTCCCTACATGAGGCTCGTCAGAGTCAGTGTGGTCAGACTTCACAAGGACCCAGTCTACCAACACCAGGTCAGAGCAGCTCCCTACATGAGGCTCGTCAGAGTCAGTGTGGTCAGACTTCACAAGGACCCAGTCTACCAACACCAGGTCAGAGCAGCTCCCTACATGAGGCTCGTCAGGGTCAGTGTGGTCAGACTTCACAAGGACCCAGTCTACCAACACCAGGTCAGAGCAGCTCCCTACATGAGGCTTGTCAGAGTCAGCGTGGTCAGACTTCACAAGGACCCAGTCTACCAACACCAGGTCAGAGAATCCACCAGACAGTCAGTCACATGCCCAGTTCAGAATTTAAGTTTAGCTTCAGCTTTTAATAGATGATTTTGTCAGATTAAGCCTCACTTTAAAATGTTGGTTGTTGATTCATGTGTGTTCTTGTTTGATGGCTGTGGTATTTTTATTTTGATTATACACTAATGGTTATTGTGTTATTTTAATGCAATAGATATATCAAGGGATGACACCGAGACCTCTGGCTCTGAGCAAGACAGTGAGCCAGAGCTGCCAGGAGGTGTCATCGAGCCCCTCCCAACTGCATCAAGCACCAGATGTGCTGTTCCAGAAGGACCCAGTGGTAGGCCAGGCCTATACTTTAAACTACACCCAATGGTAGGCCAGGCCTATACTTTAAACTACACCCAATGGTAGGCCAGGACTATACTTTAAACTACACCCAATGGTAGGCCAGGACTATACTTTAAACTACACCCAATGGTAGGCCAGGACGATACTTTAAACTACACCCAATGGTAGGCCAGGACTATACTTTAAACTACACCCAATGGTAGGCCAGGACTATACTTTAAACTACACATTTTAGTTAGCAGCTGTTAGTATCTAATCTTGTGGATCCCTTAATTATACATTTCCATAGAGATATGACACATTATTTAACGTGTATTTCCGACATTTCAAGATCCAGAGAAGAGGGTCCTGTACAGCCGTGTTTGAAATCATTTCCCAGAACTCAGCATGGTACTAGGAAAGGGGCTTCAAACAGCGCCTGATATAAGGACAATTCATGGCTTAAATATTCTGTAAGTCAAGATTCAACTTATTGTGTTACCTGTAGGCATTTTTCTCTGCCCAATGCACCTGAATCTGCCTTCACATCACAGTCATGGTTCTCTGCCCAATACACCTGAATCTGCCTTCACATCACAGTCATGGTTCTCTGCCCAATACACCTGAATCTGCCTTCACATCACAGTCATGTTTCTCTGCCCAATACACCTGAATCTGCCTTCACATCACAGTCATGTTTCTCTGCCCAATGCACCTGAATCTTCCTTCACATCACAGTCATGTTTCTCTGCCCAATGCACCTGAATCTGCCTTCACATCACAGTCATGTTTCTCTGCCCAATGCACCTGAATCTGCCTTCACATCACAGTCATGTTTCTCTGCCCAATGCACCTGAATCTGCCTTCACATCACAGTCATGTTTCTCTGCCCAATACACCTGAATCTGCCTTCACATCACAGTCATGTTTCTCTGCCCAATACACCTGAATATGCCTTCACATCACAGTCATGTTTCTCTGCCCAATGCACCTGAATCTGCCTTCACATCACAGTCATGTTTCTCTGCCCAATGCACCTGAATCTGCCTTCACATCACAGTCATGTTTCTCTGCCCAATGCACCTGAATCTGCCTTCACATCACAGTCATGTTTCTCTGCCCAATGCACCTGAATCTGCCTTCACATCACAGTCATGTTTCTCTGCCCAATACACCTGAATCTGCCTTCACATCACAGTCATGTTTCTCTGCCCAATACACCTGAATCTGCCTTCACATCACTGTCATGTTTCTCTGCCCAATACACCTGAATCTGCCTTCACATCACAGTCATGTTTCTCTGCCCAATGCACCTGAATCTGCCTTCACATCACAGTCATGTTTCTCTGCCCAATGCACCTGAATCTGCCTTCACATCACAGTCATGTTTCTCTGCCCAATACACCTGAATCTGCCTTCACATCACAGTCATGTTTCTCTGCCCAATACACCTGAATCTGCCTTCACATCACAGTCATGTTTCTCTGCCCAATGCACCTGAATCTGCCTTCACATCACAGTCATGGTTTTGTAACTGGAAAAAGGCGCTGTTTAAAGATTCTGGGTTTAAGCTCCATTCGGAGGCAGAGCATCATATCAATGCTATGTATGCTTGGAATCAGCATAAAAGGGATATTGACAGCAACTCATCAATGTTAGATGTCATAAATGAGGACTGGAAAAAGAAAGTGGAGGAAAACTGTACTTACATTAAAACAATTGCAGATGTGCTCCTATTAACTATCACTCAAAATATAGCGCAGAGAGGTTATCGGGAGTCTGATGACTCTCACAACAAGGGTAATTTTTTGACAATCTTAGAAGAAATAGCAAAGCATGACCCTCTCATGGAGAAGAGGATGAATGCATGTGGCAATGCTAAGTACACAAGCCACCAAATCCAGAACAAAGTTCTTGAGGGCTGAGCTGAGATGGTACAAAGTGAAATAATAAGAGAAGTAAAAGAAAGTGAAGTTTTTGGTGTAATTGCAGATGAAACCAAAAATTTAAAGAAAAAAGAACAAAGTCTTTAGTTGTGAGGTACTATTACAACGGGGCCATCCACGAAAGATTTTTACACTTTCAGTCAGCTGAAAGATTAGATGTCTCACAAATTATAATTGATTGCCTTGATTAGGCCAATTCCCAAACGTTTCTTTGCTATTAGTTAACATAATATATATGAGCATAAATATGATACTCTAAATTTGTAATATTGATGGGCACAAATTATTTTTAAAGTCCATTTCTGCTTGATACCAGGTGTGTCAAATTGCAGTGTTTTTTTGTAAATAACATTTTTTGTAAATAAACTTATGCAATTTATGTAACACACAAATGCTATCTTATTGGTGCTTGATCTTTATATTCTGAAAATATTTTGGATGTTCAACACTTATAGACCCAGATTATATATGAATGAAAACAGAGTGATTCAAGTCTCTCCAGTGTGTGTGTGTGTGTGTGTGTGTGTGTGTGTGTGTGTGAGAGAGAGAGAGAAAGAAATTGAGCTGCAGTTCTGAGGTAGAGACACTGACTATCCATAGTATGTTATAGAATTCTAGTGAAGTAACCCTTTATATGAAGTAACCCTTTATATGAAGTAACCCTTTGGACCACACTATCTGCCACATTGAAGAACTCTGCGTTACGTGAAATATCACTTCTACCTCCAACCAGTAATCATACGATTCATTCATGCTCCTTAGATGCCATGTTAGGGTTACACACTCATTTTCTGTCATGGTCTATGGACCCCCTGAAGTAGCCTTGGCCACCCCATGTATAAAACTCTAGTTCCGCCACTGTGTGGTACTGATCATAGTGTTGGGGCAGATTATATACACACATGGGGTTGACAGTTGCTATTTCACACTGCAGTTTGCAGAACTAATGTCTTTAACCTGAGGAAAACACAGCTTTAAATCAGAGAGGCTCATCATAGCGTGCCCCAGCAACTTATTTTGGCCTGGATAATCTTTCAAAACACTTGGAGAGCCATCTTGGGTCCTGATTTCTATTCATGACAAGAACGAGAGGTAGTGTCCCATGCTCAGTCTCATATCATTGGATGAGGCTATTTTTAAGTGTCCCATGCTGAGTCTCATATCATTGGAAGAGGGTATTTTTAACAGTGTCTATTAATCTTGAGGTAGCAGAAATGACAGGGGCGGTTCAAGGCAGTATCTGGTCTGGTACAGGGAAGGGAATGTTTTGATGGAGACTGAGGGTAGGTGGTGGCAGGCATGCTGCAGTATGAGCTAAGCCAGTCCAGGCAGTATGAGCAAACCCAGTCCAGGCAGGTGACAGGAGTTGTCTCAAATGGCACCCTATTCCCTATATAGGGCTCTGGTAAAAAGTAGTCCACTATGTCGGGAATTGAGTGCCATTCGGGACACAATCTGAGGGTGTTGTGAGGTCTGCTCTCTGCTGAGCCCCAGCCGGCACAGGGAACATGCCATACTGTTGGCCAGGAGCCTCTTCCTGCCCCCTGCTTCTATGCGACACTACGCCCCACTACAGCACTGATTCTACACATTGGGTCTGCGTTATGTCATTTTAGGAATCAGCAAATCCTCCTAACCTTCGCTATTTACTTATTGTGCGGCTATCCTTCCAAGTCTTGTCTCGTTGACTCGACAAGCCTGGGTTTCAGAGGCTGTACCTTTTCCCTAAACCTGATATTACTGCATGAGAAAGAAAAAGGCTAAAACTCTGTATGTACATATGATTGGAAATTGACATACACATGTCATTGGTGGCATGGATTCACCATCAATATGTGATGATGCATGTTTACTATACATGTAGGAGGCTAAGCAAGCATCACATTACCCCCCCCCCCTCTCCACTCTTTCAGAATCAAACGTGGGTGCCTAAAATACACAGACCACAGGCATTCTCGTCCCCTGTTTTTCCATTCCGTTTCTTGTTTTCACGTTGTTGTTGTCTTTGTGGCAGTTGGTCTCATTACATCCGACTGACACTGCTCTACATCCTGGTAACATTCTGTGCCCACTGCCCACACATGCCCTCCCTCACCCCACTGGCATTCCGCCAAAGAGGTTCCAAGCACTCAGAGCTGCTGCCTTCATCATGAACACGACAAGTCTAAGCTTGCCTGTGCAACGCTACATTCCAGTTTTGAATCACCACTACACCACTGTCTCTCTCGCAGTAGAACAAAGCATCTGTTGCAAATCGATGAAACATTGTGTTCCTACTCTCCGGAGAGGCACCATTTAGTCTTGTGGTGCACGACATGTGCTCTAGTTCTTACGTCACTCACACATACCACGTGATACAACCTAACAAAGTAGTGAAACATAGCTAGGGTTGTAATGTGCTGTCTCTCCAGTTGTAGCACCTAATGTAGCATAGTGGCTGATACTGACCTCTTGTAGAAGTATCCGAAGGTGATGCCCACCCCGAGGAGGATGATAATGGACATCATGAGGATGCCAACCACATAGCCTGAAAGAGACATGACAAACCGGCTCTGGTTACCAAACTGAATTCACAAAAGTTTATATACAGTATGTATTTGAAAATGTGCATATCAGTGCAGTTCACTTGCAGTGAGGTAAATAATGCTGTTATGACTATGAGAATATTTTGAATCCTTTATAACTCATGACCATTTATATCCATCTCATTGTACCAAGCCGAGCTGCATCAAGCTGGCCCATTCTTTTTAATACTGTCCCTTTAGGCTCACATGCTATGGCCATATGGCTCAGCAATGAGATCAGGACATACCAAGAGTGCCCAGGTCCTTCTTCTTCTTGGGTCCTGTGCGTACCCTCTGGATGATGCCCATGACTGGCTGGACCGCATTACCCCCTCCCTGGGCAAGCCCAGACTTGGCCGGCTCAAAGATCTCTGTCTGTGCTGTGGTGAGGGGGCCTGCTTCTGCCTCTGTAGGGGCTTCGTCTGTGGAGACAATATGATCAACATCCAGTCCCCAAACACTGACCAACCGCCATGTTAGTTTGCTTTCTGTTTTTTCCGATGTTGTATTTGGGTTTCTGTACTTGAGGACACATGATAGTAATAGTTTTAACTCTATTTCTTGTTTAATGATTCACATTTCCCAGGCCGGCCAGAAGAGGCTCTTTACGTGCTTTATTGTAGAATCAACATTGAGTTCAAATAAATGAGTGAATAGAGGAGGAAACTAATTTCCACTTGGTTCCATGTAGTAAATCGCATGGTTTTTAATCACTGCCTTGTTTGACATCAATAAAGTTGACACAGAGGCTATCCTCAGATGGGCAGGAGAGCTACTGGATTAGTCTAATTTGTTTACTTTGGAAGCAGTTCTATAAAGAAAATGCATAATCAAAAATGACAGCCATTTCACAGCACAATGGGGCAGAAGCGCACTACACGTGACGTGATCGCAGTCTCAGGGAAAAGGAAACTGCAGCTGCGGATGTCAACATCTGCTCTCTAAAAAAGGTGTTTACCAACTCTGCTGGAGTTAAAGAACATGAGGTCATAGCCAGCATTAGCCAATTGCCTGCTGTCTCCATGGGAAAGGTCTCATTTCCACCGATAGGTTGAGTAAGAGTTTCAGGCTTATACCTAACTTTAGGCAGCCGCCTGCCTAACAAGTTATGGCTCTTTAAAATGTAGCATCTGCAGGTTCCTTAAGGACAGGGCCCTTGTTATTGTTTGACATGTATTGTCTTCCCAGACAATGAGAGGTCAAAGATCAAACCCCCAGGAAACAGCCTCATAGCTGATTGACTCTTCTCTCACAGCTTTTCACATGGGAGAAGAAACTTCTCCAGATATGCCTAATCAGCAGAGTTATTTTGTGTATAAATGCATAACCATAAAAAAATAACTACAGATATCTCGTCTAAAAATCTTCAGCTAAAGATCTCTAGTTTCCTTTTTTAAAATGTATTATTTATTTAACTAGGCAAGTCAGTTTAGAACTTGCCTCCTAGAAATACATTCTAGGTTCCCGAGAAAGAAAGACACGCCTCCCATTAGTTTGCTTGGTTCTCAAGGCCAACTCTCAGGGGGACATTCCCACCATAACACTTCTAGAGCCTCGCACCTTAATAATAACATTCACAGGGTTAGTTCGGAGAAAAACATTTACATTTCACCTCTTTAAAGTTAGTGATTTCTCAACTACAGTGACTTTCCTTTCCAAGAACTGCTTTGAGAATACATTTAGGGAAGGGCAGAGGAAGTAGCCCCCCCCCCCTCCTCATCCAATAATGTGTTTTTACCCTGCCCTGACCTACATTTCAATGTGTGTGCATAATATATATTCCCTCCGCCAGGTATATGTTTATTTCTATTAGACTGATTATTTCTTTTTTTATGACTGGGCAGCTAAATACCTTTGCAGGTGTCAATGTCACATGACTGTCTCTGTGCCTCAGCATCTGGGCCAGTCACGTAGCACCAGGGCTTCTCAGATGAGTCTGGGTTACGGCAGTAGTTATGTTCCCCAATACCTACAGAGCATGAAGAAAAGGACATCAACATCCTCACTGTTTCTCACGGGTGGAAAAACCCTCACGGTATAATTAATTACAAGCTTGCATAATGAACACAAAGGGCATGAAATATACTGTACTACTGAAATGCATGCTCTGGCTCTGTATTTTGCCAACAATATTAAAATGCATTAACCCTGACCTTACTAATATAACCCACACAGAGACTAAAGCCTCGAGTTATACACTCGTGTCAGGAACATCTATAACCAAACAAACATTTTTACCATCACAACAAATGTGCCATTTAAACCAGGGCACTTCTAGTGAACACTCCAGCAATGGTGGCTGGTGAGAACTTGTCAAATCAATTAACTATCAATTTGATGGTATATTACATGTTTGATTGTGTCATGAAATGACAATGTAATTTACCCATTTGTGAATCTCTATACGCCATAACATCATAGTCCCGGGTTGTGTTGGTCCAGTTCAGACAGGTTAGTCCTGTGTAGGAGTTCTGTTGCTCCCCTCTGTACTCTACGCCGTTGGATTTGATGCAGTCTGGGGACACATTGATTTATGGAAAAATGAACATGTTCAGTTGAAAATAAAGAGAAATGAATAGCAAATAAAACATCAATATACTGTAAGTGCAGAATCTAGAAGTCACACATTCAACAAGGAATTGCCATTGCTGTAGTCGTACATTCATATTAATTATCAACACAAAATGTATTCTTGAATCTTCTTGTTGTAAACAAATACATTTTAGAACTTGCATTTTCTTGGACTCAATTTCTCAGGTCCTAAGCCATAATGTAACCATACAATTCTTAACTGATAAAGGGAGCATATTGAGTATATAACGAAAACAAATAAACATTACATGTAATAATAAATAGACTAGTGTGAACAAAGGCATTGCTTTTCAGTCGTCATAATAAGAGAATTGTGTTACCTTCAGCATTGGGTGTTCTGTCCGCTAAAGCAATGCTTAGCAAAACAAAGTGCAGCAAGAAAAACATTCCGTAGACAGGATGAATAAAAACGAAAAATGATCAGTGCACAAAAGGAAATAGATGGGTTATTTAAAAAGAACAATATGTTTTGTTGTGGAAGAGCCTATGCTGAATAATTCAGTCAAACTGCTCTCCTCTCTGCAGACGAGCCCTTCTTCTTGTCAAAGCAAGATCTGTTTTCTTCGTAAACAGCCTCTCTCTCGCTCTCTCGGACAAGGAACGCCCCTTTGCACTGCAGTACCGGGCAGCGACAGCTGCGGCGCGCTGCCCTTTTCAATGTCCTAGACGTAGAGCCAAAAGAGCTCAACTCAGAAACTCGCCCATCCATTGGGACCAAATTGACATGCTCAGATTGGTTACTCGGCACTGAATAGTACACCTTTTAATATCGTATCGTCATGTAGTTATACGATTTGAATAACTCACTGTTTCTCTTGATGTTTGAGCAGCTAAAATGTAGTTTGTATAAGTAAATAATATATGGATCCTTTAGGATCTGTTGATTTGAATGAACTGTGTTAAATGAAAAGGTTTTTAGATGGCCTTGTTATACTGATCACTGATCAATTGTATCATCCTTTTTTCTAATCTTCTTTTGATGGTAAGATTTAGGTGATCTCCTCCTTTGGCAGCACAGAGCAAAGCCAACCCACTGCCCCACCAACTACATTATCGGCTGCAGGAGACGATGAATGAATTGAATTGCAGAAAATGAAACATAGAGAAGCTCCTTAGAGTAACAGCATTGAAACACTTCTCCCTTGTTTGTTTCCCATTCAGCCTGCTGGCCCACTAGGCCCAATGGAACACATTATGGAACTCATCAATGATTTCCCCACTGCCCTACTTCGCCAGCGTACAAAACAACACTCTGAATATAGAGACTGCCTGTCCAGACACTGTCCCACTGTATCTCTCAAACAGCCTCTCTGCCTTCCTGAGCTGTCCAAAGATTACCCCAAAAGACTCACACTATAATGTATGAGTGCTGGCAATAGACTTGACTTGCAACACTTTACATACTACCTCAATTATTACCCCCAAGTCATAAGACTCCTGAACATCTAATCAAATGGCTACTAATCAAATGACTATTTGCATTGCCGCCCCCCCGCCAGACACTGCTGCTACTCTCTGTTATTATCTATGCATAGTCACTTTAATAACTCTACCTACATGTACATATTACCTCAATTACCTCGACTAACCAGTGCCCCCGCACATTGATTCTGTACGGGTACCCCCTGTATATAGCCTCACTATTGCTATTTTACTGCTGCTCTTTAATTATTTGTTAATTTTATTTGAAGTTTTATACTTATCTATTTTTACTTAACACTTATTTTTCTTAACTTCTTAAAACATTGTTGGTTAAGGGCTTGTAAGTAAGCATTTCACTGTAAGGTCTACCTACACCTGTTGTATTTGGCGAATGTGACAAATACAAAGCTATGCCCTTTGCTCCCTCCACTACCCACCCCCTCTCTCTCCGCCATGTTCTCCCTCAGCCTCTGTCCCTGACAGGACATCAGAAGGCCATGGGGACTGGAGGGGGCCGATGTTAAATGCTGCCCCCTCTCCCTGTACAGGCAGCTGGGTGCTCAAAGGAGAGAGCCACAGGCCACTGGCAGAGCATGACTCATTCATTCAGCAGCCACTTTTCAAACAAACGTCACCCTGCTTTCAAACGATTACCAATACAAACACTCTCCCTCTCTCTCGTACTCTCTATCCCATACTATAGTCACTCTGTCTTTCTTCCCCATGCCAATACAAATACTCTCTCACACCCAGTTCTCTCTCTAGTTCATCTAAACACACACACTCTCTAATGCAGTATATTACTTTCATTGTCAGTCCTAAAAAACAATCTCACACGGACAGACTTCGTATATTTAAACTTTACATTGAGTTGACCTAAATCAAGTTGTGTTGGTGCTGAGTAAAGTGTGAATGTTCACTCTTATTATTTCCTTAACCAGAACTGCACTGACTGGCAGAATGTCAGTTAGAGAAGATTCCTTGTGACACTAATGGAACACTCAGCTCATAAAAGACTTGTTCCTGTCTGCCGTGTCATTACCTGGACAGACTTAATGAAACCTCCAAGGCTGTATCCAGGTAAACCTTCAGTCTCAGGGAAATGGTAACAAAAGCTCTAATAAGGCCAGACGGACAGCCTCCAGGTTCCTATTAAACCCTCGCCAGAGTGCAGGAAGCACGTACGCACACCTTCCAGAAAAGACCCAACTTTCCTTTTCTTAATTATGTAAGGAAAGTTCCCAATGGAAAAACATTTGCACAGTTAAATAGGTCATTGTTAGATGAGGGGGGGGGGGAAAACACAAATAAGAAAATGGGAAATTGTTGTTTATAAGATTAGGCGAGTCATGCTTTTATTATTAATTTCATTATATGTATGTTCTAGTTCAGGAAGACTCAAGGACAGAAATCAGAACATGTTATCTGTCCGTCTGTCTGGAACTAGCACAGAGTTCACAGATCTTTTTTTCTCTTTGTTTTAAAATCACTTGAACCTCAGTGCCGGGTGTCACAGTGGGTAAGTCGGCAGACCCATTTAAGTGTTCTGGTACTGTTCCTACTCCAAGCCTGCTGTGGTTTGCTCTCAGACACATAAATCCTATAGGATTATCTCTCATTTCTAAGACGTGTCTGAGGAACACGTACTGCATAATTCCCACGTATGATTCATTAAGTGGTTACATAAAGTAAGTGAATAGGGAACTGGTAAAGAAACTGGCTAACATGTCACCCAGTTGCTCTTAGACCTGTATGTTAACATTGTAATTAACACAGGAGGGGAAAAAATGACCAGTTCAGAAACAGTCCTACTTTATAATGCCTGCTCCAACAGTCTACAGGGACATATTAGAAAGGTCATTCAGCCCCAATGTACACACAAACACTTCTAAAGAGCGTGAACTGTAGCCGTTCAAATATTTGCCTGCCACCAATAGAACAAAAAGGAGTGGACTGCTGTGATAATGGTGTAAGACTGTTCTAGTGTGGGGTGTTGCACGGCAACCAGCAACAGTACAGTCAATCATCTTCATCTGAGGGAGGCAGGCAGTCTGACAGTGGACACTTATCCAGGCAGGAGACTGGCCACTAATGGAGCGTAAAGCCTTGTATGCCCATTCTGTTCACCAACCCTCCTGTCTGTCTGCCTCTACTCCTGACGGCCGCCCTCATTACATCACTGTCTGTCTCCCACTGCTGCAGATGAAGCCCAATAAGACGTGGCTAATGCTGAAAGATGAGAAGGAGAGAAGAAAAGGCAACGTAGCCTACTATAGACTAGAATGAAGGAGGGCGCCTTGCTGTGGCTGCTGGTGGTATGACAGATATACCAGGAGTGGTCGGAAGCAGTTGGAACCGGACTGAGACAGCTGGAACCGGTCTGAGAATTCACAGAGGGGCCTTGTTCAAGCACAACAGAGGGATTTAATGTTGGGCAACAGATAAAGACATCCTAAACATAAAAACCTACAGAAAAGAGAGGACAACCCCACTTTAATAGATTATTTAATCTATAAAATTAAACATTCATCCTTTAAAACCATACAAAAATAATTGCATCATGGCTGCATCATGATTACAGACATACAAATGCATTAACATAGTAAATAAAATACACAATAGTATCAACAGAGATGTTCTAAGAGGCTCTTTGGATCAGTATAGACACTCTCAGTTCAGGCATAGTAGGTGTAAGGAGATGCTCTCTATAGCTGGTCAATACTTAGCAGGCCTCATCAGCAGCAGCAAGTAATCTGATCATTGCATTCATCTGGCTGTAGTCAGTTCTTTAACATAACTAATTGGAGAACCTGCCTGCCAAATGCTGCTGTACTGTAGTGCAGAAGCTACAGAGAGTACATTCAATGCCCACGCTGTTTGTAGCTGCAGTAGGCATTCATGCAGCATCCATGGATTCATTCATTCTGGACTTGGATCGTCAAAGAGGAGAACTAAGGCAATCTGTTGTCACAGTATGGACCAGACTACTGTATCATCAAGGCAGGTCTCCAGTCAGAGCTGCAGTAAAGGCAGCGGGCATCTGGACACCGTTCTGGCGGAGCACACAGTGAACTTCCTGGATGTTCTTACGTAAACTCTCGGGATCACAGAGGGGCCGGAGGTCATCAGACATTTCTAGTAGCCGCAGGAGGAATGCTGCCCTGGCCCACAGACCACACAGGGTGCCATGGAAACTAGAATCCATGAGAAGGGCCAACCAGGACGGGTCCAGGGTGTCACCTAGAATGGAAGAACAGTTAAAGGGATACTTCGGGATTTTGGCAAAGATGTTCTTTATCTACTTCCCCAGAATCAGATGAACTTCTGGATAACATTTTTATGTCTAATTTGTGTCTCATGCTAGTAAATACCCATAGACTTCCAATCATTGCGCTAATTCTAGTTAGCTTTGGCTTGCGTAATTACCTCTAACTTCCTTCATAAGGAGACATACAACTGGTATCCACAAGTTCATCTGACTCTGGGGAAGTCGATAAAGGGCCTCATTGTCAAAAGCCTGAAGTATCCCTTTAAGCTCACGTAATCCTGTCTGCCATGACATTTTCAGTACGTTTACATGCACACTAATAATTTGATATTAAACTGATTATGGAAGTATGCAGAGTATGGCAATAGTCAAGTAAACACTTGACTCTGTTTATCTTAAAATCGGAGTGAGGTCAAAATCGAAGTAAGCATACACTGCTTAAAACCTGGTTTTCTGAGCCACCTTTCATTGGGACATGTAAACAGCTTAAAATCAGCGTCCCAGCTGTGTATTTGATCTGCACATGTGCCAGCAGCAGTAGCGCAAGCCTCCCTCTTATGTGCGAGTATCTTAGAAATAATTCACATACAAACTTTATATGCCCGAACTCAGAATCAAATATGCTTCGCAAAAATAACATGGTCGCTGTGGTAGAACATTTATTTTGATTGCTGATTTTCAGCATTTATTTAAGTCCCATCAGGTAGCCTGATTTCAGGTGTGTCCATGTAAACAGGATTATTAGGGAAATTGTTCTTCTTGCAAAGCATGTAAACATTTTAAAGAAACTATTATATTAATGACTAGCCACAATAATTGTGTTATTATGTGCTTTCCGACACAATCAGTAAGTATGTGGCCCTTGGCCTGTGTGTTACCTGGCTGGAGGTCTTTACAGACCCGGAGGTTCTCCAGCAGGTCTGTAACATTCTCCCTGGCCCATACACCCAGGCGTTCTCCCACCACTGAGGATGCTGGGTACTTTTCAGCGAGCTGAAGCAGGTATGGAAGCAGACATGCTGACATCACAGACGGTTCTGCAAATACGTTGGCCTCATCCTGCTCATAGAGACTGGCACACCTGTGGAACAGAGAGGGATTGATGAACAACATAAACAAAACAAAAGACACTCGGCCTACATGCCATGAATTTGTTGACTGCCTGTGTGTGTTGTGACTCACCCAGTGTCCCTGGCCTCCCTCAGGACTGAGCTCAGGTCAGACTGGGGCATGTGACACAGCAACACCTCCAGGGCACCAGGACTATCCCAGCATTCCTCCAGCAGCAGCTCCAGCAGGAAGGGCAGAGCCTGGTTGACCTGCATCAGGTACATGCTCCTCTCCCCTCCTCCTCTCCTGGCTTGGAAGAGTGTGGAGGCAAAACCTGCTGCTTTTATCCTCACCTGCTGGCTCTCGTCCTGCAGCAGGTAAAGCCCTGTGTTGATCAACCTGCATAGGAAGAAAGACGGAGAGGACATTATGCAGCAGATTGTGACAAAGTCAGCATGCATACTGTAATTTACTTTTTAACCTACGACCCTGCTCTAGATCTCTACCTGGTGCTGAAGACAGGGAGAGGAGTGTGGTCCCTCAGGGCCATGCTCAGTAAGGGGGCCCCAGCCAGACACAGGGCCCCGGCACAGGATCTCCTGAGAGCCTCAGGGGCCTCTGGCACCCGGTGGACCTCCAACAGACTGCACCACCGAGGGAACAGAGATGTCTGAAGACTGAGACAGAGGGAGAAGAAATGTGTGAATGTTCAGTATGTTTTTTGTGGATCTGACACCCTAATGACTTGTTGTCAAGTAAATTAAAAATCATGTCAAAACAGAGATGAGTGCAGTGTGCAGAATTCTGTATGCTGACCTTTGGGAGAGCAGCAGGCTGGCAGCACACAGGGCCTGGGATAGAAACTCTGGCCCCCCTCTGTGGCCCTCCAGGGCCCCCAGCAGCAGCTCCACACACTCCAGCAGGACTGGACCCTCCAGGGGGGGAGAAGGGGAAGGCTCCTGGGACAGAGTATGGTCAGCCCCAGGAGTCATCACGGCAATTAGAGTTGTCAGATATGTCCTGCTGTACTCCACACTCTGATCCAACAGCGCCTCCTTCAGGTTGGCCTGAGTACAGAGAGCAATGTTAAACACCATTCCCATAAAACAGCATGGTCAGGTCACCATTGTCAAATCAGGAATGTGAAGTCATTAAAGGGCAGCTAATAGGTAGGAAGACTTTGCTGTCCAGAAACTGAAGGAGGTATAAAAACAGGAGCACTCACACAGGCATATTGATTGGGCCTATGGCGTTTTATTAAAAGGCAAAATAATGTTTTCTTTAGAATGTACAATAATATATGCCATTTAGCAGATGCTTTTATCCAATGTGAATTAGTCATGGGCACATACATTTTATGTATGGGTGGTCCCAGGAATTGAACCCACTTCCCTGGTGTTACAACTTACAAGTGCCATGCTCTACCCAGTGGTATTTGAAAGTACTAAAGCAAAAATACTTTCAAGTACTACTTAAGTCATTTTTTGGGATATCTTTACAAAAATATAAATAGTAAGAGTCAACTTTTACGCTTACTTCACTCTTAAAGAAAATAGTGTACTTTTTACGCCATACATTTTCTGTGACTTCCACGGCACAACACAGCAGAGAAAAAGGATGGATATCCTTGACTGTATTGGTCTAGTTCAGATTTACCTGACCCTGTTTAGTGAGTTGGGTGTGAGCTGATACACACCCATTCATTTTCATGAGAAAAAAAAAACAATTCTCAGCTTGATTTCAGCCCTAAGCAGCATTGTGTTAAAGTCATATCTTTAGTGCCTTGAATTCCTCATGTTGTATATTGAAAACTAGTCATTGAAAACTGTTGGTAAGTTTTTGGACAGGGTGACTTTTCCAGCATTCTCTAGTCTAGACAGAGTGTTTATGTCTCACCTGCAGTGCCGTCTGCAGCACCTGTTGCATGCTGGTCCCACTCCATCGCCGCCTTTCAGCCGCCCAACTGACCAATGACAGCCTCAGGTCAGAGCTCTCTGTGGAGAAACTCCCCCACACCTGGCAAGCCCACCGGGGCTCTGCACAGAGGAAGTGGATAGCGTTCTGATGGAAGGAGGCGGACCCAACCTGTAAAATGGAATGTCATAAACTTTCAGTATTGTGGGACCCAGATTATGAAAAGGATAACAAATCATGACAGTATCTCTGGATAAGAACGGTGTGTGTGTGTGCATGTGTGTGAGAGACAGGATCTGTTGGGCACCTGGAGCCTTTGGTGTGGTGAGTGGAGCTCTGACAGGAGCACATCCCTCATCTGGAGGAGGAACCCCTGAGAGCAGAACCCCCTCAGCAGGCCTGCCACACCCAGGTAGGCCCCACGCACCAGGGGACAGTGCTGAGCCCCTGTCACCAACCACAGTCTGGACTCTACACGGTCCACCACATCACACAGTGCGTCTGGGGGAGGACTGGGGAAATAACTAAACAAATTACAAAACCTGACAGTGCCTTAATCACAGAATAAATATAACCTCTATGGCCTCCATAGAATCCTTCCCTGTTTGTTTTCTACTCTGTAAACCCTCACCATTGTGTGCATAGACCCCTGTCCAGGATGGCTCTGATCTGCAGTAGCTGTCCATGCAGGCGATTGTGACAGCTGGGGTCCTGGGGCTCCGGCAGCTCTCCTGTCAACCGGAGAAGGGTGCTCACGTATTGGCAGGGGGGCGTCATGGCGACCAATGCTTTGGAGGTCATGACCCTCACACTGTAGACGGGACTGGCAGCCAGCTGGAGCAGGGGAATCAGGAAGTCTGACAGAGTGCTGCTGGGAACAAAAGGTTTCATGGACCAGTTTTCATACTGCAAGGAGATTCACAGAACACTGTAAATGATTGTGTGCCTACCTGGAGAATACAGGTGTGTTATCCTTAAACAGGCCCATGGACATCATCACCTGCTTCATTGAGTAGATGCAGCTATAAAGGGATTCCTTAGCTTGACAAAATTAAATAAATGACATGAAAACAGTAATCACCCAGTTTGGTCTTGGACCCCTCGCTGGAGTTTGGCCAGGAGGGTGAGGACAGGGTAGAGGGAGGGGTGCAGGCGGAGCCGGGCCTCCCCAGAGGGACCCTGCAAGTCCTCTGCCGCCCCCCTCAACTCCCCCAGGAGGAAGGGCTGCAGGGCAGGGTAGTGGGTGAAGAAGGCGGGGGGAGACATGCCATGCTGGGTGGAGCCCTCCTCACCTCCAGAGCGCTGACCCAGCAACCTTGAGCACAGAGAGCCTGTTCATGGGAAAGGGTTCAGTCAGAGGGAGCACAATAACAAATGAATAATTTAACATGCATGTCTGATCGCTACATGAAAGAAATTGGAGCAGACAGCGCAAGTGAACCTAATGGATTCTCTCCCGGTCTATATGATCTAATGTTTGAGCTGGTCAGTTTCAGAGAATACAAATGACACTGAAACCTGAGCTCTGTCCTCAGTGTGCGCATTACAGTAGTGAGAGGGAGAGATTGTCTTTTTACTGTAGAGCTGCAGTGCAGCATTCCTCATGGCCCAGCAGGGGGAGCTGAGGAGGGTCAGGGACAGGATGGCCACAGCCGGGGCAAACTGCAGCACAGCCACCCCCAGCCCAGAGCCTCGTACCAGGGCCTGCAGGGTGTGGACCGCACACACCTGGCGGAGAGGAGGGGAAAAGCCAACATTAGACAGCATGCTAACTGACCTGGACTTGAGTATCCTATTGGTATGTGTGTATCTCATCTGTGTACGTGGTAGGTAATGTACATGCGTATAATAATCATTCAGAATCTGGCTAACTTTTGGTGAATTCATGATGTGTATTACCTGTGGCAGGTCCAGTGTCTGGTCCCAGTCCTGGGGCAGAGGGGACCTGGCTGTGTCCAGCAGGGTGTGTATGCTGTGGGCCAGGAGGGGCCGGGCCTTACTGGCCTCCTCTGCTGACACCACACACAGGATGAGCATGGGAAGCCCTGCCGCCCGCCGGGTCACTGACGTACAGCGAGACTGCAGCACTTCTAGGCCCTGGAGAGAAAACCACATATCAGTTAGCACACACACAGTTTAACCATACTAGCTTAATATGCATGCAACATAACTTCATTGTTGCAGGTAAAATTAGATATGAATTGGCAGAGAATGATAAGGTACATCACTGGCCTGGACCTAAAACATAAGCTACAGAAACCCCTTTACCCCATGAGAACCCTGTCTGCGGTGTGGATGAGCCCCCTCAAAAGGGCCTGGGTCAGAGGTTACCTGCTTCAGCATGTGTGCTGGGATATCCCTGAGCTCTGGGTCACTGCTGCTCAGGAGACAGGCACAGAACCTGGTAAAGCCCACACAGCAGCCCTCTACTGCCCCCTGGGGGATAGAAATGTGTATGTCAGGACTGAAGATGAGACAAGAAAACCAGGGAGGCTTTGAGTTGTGACCCATAGATGGATATTATGTCCTTTTTACCCAGTGGCGGCATTTGAGAAGAATGTTCTTGAACACTTTAGAGGCCCTCTTCAGGTCTTCTAAAGTTAGAAAGGGTTCTGTCTGTTTGGCCTGAGCAAGGATTCTCTCCACCAGAGAACCTAGAAAGATTCCTATTTCCTGAAAAGGAAAACAACAATAGTTATTGAAGGCCAGAATGTGTTTCTTAGTGGTGCTGAACATGGGTTTGAATGTGCAGCCGGTTGGTCAGTGCGAGTGTTGATCGGTAAGATGAAGAGTACCTTGAGGGAAACCCAGCAGCAGGTGAGGACCAGACTGTGTTCCTCAGACAGCAGCACACACTCATCCCCCTCCCCCTGGTCCTCTCCTGCCACCTGGCCTATCAGAGAGGTGATGGCATTCCCCATGTCACAGAAAGATGGGGGTATATCTGGAAAAGACAAGGACAGGGGTGAGACAACTGTTCCATTTCAAATGTACCCTTCTCCGATCTCTTGTGTGATGTCTCTTTACTCCTTCCTGGCGATACCTTTCTCATCACCGCAGGCATCCTGGTCTCCATACAGCACACCCAGTAGGAGCAGAGTGATCCTCTCCAGGAGAACCAGGATCTCTATGGTCATTCTGTGATCGACCACATCACACAGGGTGTTAGGTACCTCTAGTATACACCTCTCTAGGGCAGTCAAAATACCTGAAACAAATACATCACTCAAATAAGGTTGCAATGTCAAATGCTTTGGAATTCAACATGTTTATATACAAGCTGTTAGATAGCTGCAAAATGTAATTTTGTGAAATAGCAATGATGCAACAGGTCTCACCGTGTATGGGTTTGGTCCTTGCAGCAAGCATCATATCATCCTTAGCAATCAGGTAATGCTGCTCGAGTTCCTTGAGTAGATACCTGACCAGAGTAGAGGCCTTCGAGTCCCCAGAACTGACGTAGTTGATACGGCTGTCCAGCCAGGGCACATGAGACTGACCTCCAGACCTTCGGAGAGGGGGTCATGCAACACTGAGGTCGAGGACCAGAGCTCTGGCTACAGGTGGTGTAGAAATTAAGGTCTACTTACTTCTGGAGGAGGACCTTGATGATCAGAGCTCCCATCTGAGCCTCCGGCACACGGGGACTGCAGAGGAGCAGTTCTGCTCGGCCGAACAGCACAGGAGTAATGTCCTCAAGAAAACTAGGTGGGAAAAATCTCACCAGTAACCCTGCAGAGAGCTCCCGAATCTACATAGGAAGAAAATAGAGCAGAGAAAATACATTATTTCACTTATCCTTTCTGTCACTTACAAATGTATTAAAAATTAAAAATGGAATTTGTAACATAAGTATTAAGTCTACCTCATTGGTGGAATCCTCTAAACAGCCAATAAGGACCAGCTGTTTTGATCGAGAGAAGAAATCCCACCATCCTCTTAGCCTTGCCCAGTTGATCAAAGAGGCCATGTTAACTACAGAAAGGGAACAAAAACCTCTTGGAATTTTGCGTCATACAGGCTTTAAAGCCCCAGAATGACGTCAACCATCTCATTCATACCCCCTTTACTGACCTGGGGGTTGGCCCTTCTTCTTGTCTGGGCTCCAGGTGTCTGTGCAGGTCTCTAGTACAGCAGACAGCAGCAGCAGGACAGTCTTTTTCCTCTGGTAGCTGTGTCCTGGTGCCAGATAGGACAACGTCAGCTGGGACAGCCAGTCCACAAACCCTACAATGATCAGGATGAATAGGATATTAATAAATTGCACCACACAGCTAGATGGGACAAGGAAATAAAACCATTATTTAGTGCTTCAAACTTTCACAGCTCTCACCTACTCCCTGATCCAGTGCCATCTCTGTCTCCTTTGTGAGGCTGACACCACAGTCCCTTTTTCCCTTCTGTCCTCTGAGGTGGGCCAGGCAGCTGTCTCGGATCCGGACCAGAAACCTCTTCACCCCCGCCTGAAGGTGCTGGCGGAACGGTGACGACTCACTGTTGAGGTTCTGGGGGATGAAGGTCCTCATGGTAGACAGCTCCTCCGGCGTCGGGGCCTCTTTGGTCTTTGGGCTGCAGCATAGCAGGTTGAGGGCGGCCAGGCGGACTCTATCGTCCACACATCCCAGGGCAAGACGGAGAGTCTCCAGGGCATAGCCACTCTCCAGGGCCCAGGGGGAGCCTCCATAAGTGGCTCGGCGGGCACTCATCACACAGGCCCAGGCATGGAGGTGCCCTGGAGAGGCAGGGTCTAGAGGGGCCAGCAGGGGCTCCACAGCAGCGGGGAAGACACGCAGAGTCCAGGGCAGCAAGTGGCTGGAGCTGTTGTTCTGAAGAAGGGTCACGTCAGAGGTCAAGGCCTCCAGCAGAGTGGTCCGCCAACGCCTGGCCCACTGATTGGCCAGATCCAGCTCCAAGGGAGGAGCATCCTGGGCCAGTTCCTCACACAGCTCGCACCGCTGCTTCTGGATCATACACTTGTAAAGCTCTGAGGCACATGGGGACAGATGATTGGTGGACATGCACTTCAGGAGATGGTTGGGAAGCTCGGAGTACTGCTCCAGCACCTGAGGGGTTAACGGAAAATTAATTATAATCAATTTCCACAACTGAACATACACTTTAAAAAAGTTTAAGATGACTTTGAATACACTCACCATGTCAGTGCCAACATAAGGGAGCAGTGAACAGAGGGGGAAGTATTTGGCTTTGGCCTCCCAGGGCAGTTTGGTTATGCGGTGGAGTAAGGAAATGTGCAGGTTCTTCTGTGTGTCTCCAAAACGCTGGCAGTCCATCTCATAGATCTCCAGCAGCAGGCAGAAAGCACTGCGCACAACCTCTGACACACCCTCGACCTGGGCATGTGTTAGGAGAAATGGGATGTTATTGTTACTACTATACTTTGCCCATGAGCTGTTCTTGTCTATTCATGTTCTGTATTATGTCATGTTACATGTTATGTGTGAATCCCAGGAAGAGTAGCTGCTGCTTTTGCAACAACTAATGGGGATCCTAATAAAATACCCCCCCCCAAAAAAAATATATATATATATATACAGTGGGGCAAAAAAAAGTATTTAGTCAGCCACCAATTGTAAGGCCTCTCATCTTTTTAAGTGGGAGAACTTGCGCAATTGGTGGCTGACTAAATACTTTTTTGCCCCACTGTATAACACCATTTATATTAATAATGAGATGATTGGAAACTCACTGGACTCTCAGCATTGTCCCAGATGACCTGGATGAGTTGTTGTCTCAGGCTAGAGTCATCGGGCAGCAGGGGAGCGCTGGTCACCTCCCAGATCTCAGCTAGACACTCCTTAACACTCTTCAGCCACAGTGTTAACACTGCCATCAGACATAGGCTTTAATAAACGTTGATTCGATACTCAGGTATTTCTTACTTTCATTACGTTTGCACTTACAGAAACACTGGTTTGGTTTTACAATACCTTCAAAGACATAGTAGTGACAGTCAAGCTTCTCCTCACACAAAGCAGAGACCAAAGGAAACAAACCACCCAGGAGTAGACAAGTCTGAAGCAATAGAGAGAACTTTGAATCAGAAACCACATTTTCTAGATTAGCCGAGGAGAATTCTATAAGAACGAATGAAGAAGATATATCAGTTAGCATGAGCAGTCTGTGACATACCCCTGTGGTGTCCACCTGACTGACTAGGATGCCCCTTCTACAGCAGGTCAGCAGACCCCTGCTCACAGCCAGTCTGTCCACTCCATCCTGCGAGCAGGGGATGCACTGCACCTGGAGACCACCCACACACAGCTGCCACGGCTCTGAGTAACACACATCAACCAGTGGCATATTATTTTATTTTTTTAAACACTTAATCATCACAGTCCTTATATGCATAGGGTTATGGTTCAAATCCTTCATATGTGTTGTGATGATTTGTAATGTAAACAATGTAGAATGTAAACAATAAAAGTCAACATACAATGTCAACAATATGAAAGTCCTGAATGGGTACCTGAGTGAGTGACTTGTAGCAGACTCCAGGCAGCTGCTCCTCCCTCCCCTCCCTCGAGTACCGTGTTAATCAGCATGGCCACTGTGGTGCCAGCCAGGAGACGGGTGTCCCTGTTGGAGCACTGCCCGCACCCAGAGGAAACAAGTAATATAGTAATACAATTTAAAAAATGCTATTTAGCACACGCTTTTATCTAAAGTGACTTACAGTCATGCATGCATAATCTTTACATATGGGTGATCCCGGTAATGGAACCCACTACCCTGGTGTTACAAGGGCCATGCGCAACCAAATGAGCTACAAAGGACCATGTAGTAAGAGTAAGAGCTGGACCATGGAGCGACATCAGGGAGAACAGACTGGCAAACCTGAATCATATTTATTTAAAATATTTTGGGATTTAACCTGAATCGATGTCAAACACAGACCTGTCCCAGGATGATGTCCATTAGAGACTGTAGGATGCTCTGCACTGCCAAACTTCCCTGTTCCTTCTCCCACACCAGAGGGGCCACCTCACCTGGCAACAGCTGAAAAACCTGCAAACACACCTGAAGGGACATGTCCCAGTAAGACACCTACTAACACAGCCAACTCACAGGTCAGTTCAGTGACAAGACGTCTTCTGAACAGTGCTTCAAATGAATGAATGAAAAATTAAAAAAGAAAAGTACAATTTTGTTGACAAGCGCAAGGAAGTTAAAGGTTGATAAAGTGCATATACAGTATTTACCTTGACAGCTTGGTAACACAGTGGTCCATTTCTCAAACCCTCCTGCTCCAGTATTACAGGGAATAACTCAGCCACTTTATCTATCAAGGAAGGGCAGGTCTCTCGCCACAGCTCACGACCAATAGAGCTGTCCTCCAGGAACATGCAAGCTGCAAACACAAACCACACACAGGAGATCACTTGGCACCTAAAATGAGGCCAAAAAGATAATAGTTCATATTGACAATGCCACTCACATTAAAACAAAGAACAATTCAAGATGATTCTAATCCACAACTAACCTATCTGGAGGTCCCCAATGGATAATGCCTGAAAAGGAAAGATGCTGAAAAATTAACATTAAACATTATCACATTGCTAAAGAATACTTCCAACCATGGATTATTTTTAGAACAATACACATACCTGATCCTTTCCCACAATAGTGCACAAACAGTGTTGGATTTCTCGAAAAACCAGCAAACGATTGACTTCTGCCAGATGTTGTAACATCTGTAATGACATGATCAAATACATATTCAGAATAGCACTTTAGTTATTCAGCATTGAAAACAACTTCTAAAGGACAGAGCTTGTTCTGGACCTGGTCTAATTTGCGACTGGCGATGTTAAACATCTGCATCTGCATGGCGACGAGTAGCCTGATGAGTGGCAAGAGGAGCCTCTCCTCTAAACACTGAAGCTGCTTCACTGGGATCTTCCTCAGCAGCTGGCCTGCCTCCTCCAGACTACGCTCTTTGCATCGCTTTATGTTGCTCCTGTTCAGAGACAGACAACATGTCATGAAGATGAGTGACACCGAAGGTAAACAATGAATGTGTACTAATTGGTTGGAAATGGGAACAGTCGGAGTGGAGCTGGAACCAGCAACTCCGTGACACCGCAGGGACTATCCCACTGCTGCCACCAGTGTAGTGACGGAGATAGAACAATCGCTGCAGGGCTTGAATCAACAACCCTGTGGTTATTGTGATGTGAATGCATTACCACCTGAAAGCCCAGATGTCTTGGCAGAGGCAGTAGTACATGCATTCCCACACATGCATTGTCATACAAACATCAGGGGTGTATTCATTATGGAAACAGTTTAACGTTTTAGCACCAAACAGAAGCATCAGAGCATAACGACAGTTTCTATTAGAAAAATGCAGGTAGGTCCCTCCTGTTTCATTCTGTTTAAGAAGCATTTTGCAACCGAATCGGTGTAATGAATAAAACACATTAGACACTTGTAAACCAGATTTACCTTGAGCACTCATCAAGTTTGTTCATGAAAAGCTTTAACGTAGTGCTGACATCTGTGGGTATTTTATCCTCAGTGACCACACAGTCTAGTACAGCTTTCATCTGATCTTCTACCGATTGAACAGGCACCATTGTTTGTTAATTCCTTGAAAGTTTGTCTTAAAATTATCCCTGGAAAGAAAGAGAACATGCTTCCTCGTGTTTTTCTTGTCAAACTAAATCTACTGTTGGAGTTGAGTCGTTACAGAACAGTGCATTATGAATTACCGCCATCTAGTGTATAGGAGTATGCGTTCGGTTAGCAAATCATCTTTGTAACATTACATTACGCTTTTGTGTTCATGTTTTGTTGTCAATTCATTAGGGTGCATGCAGAGAGTCCATATAATAGTGCATGTTGCAAATTTACTTCTAGAAGTTTGCTATAACAGATATATTCTTTGTCTGTTTCCGTAGTACAGAACAGCCCCACCGAAGGTCGCTGTTGGCTATCTCAGTAGAAGCTCGCCCATTTCTGGAGCATGAACGCAAGTAATCCCCTAAACTGTGATTGGTTAATATGTCATTGCCATTGACATCTCTCTACAACACTTTGCAAAAATGGTAACTCCCTGGTGAGGTGGAACTATTGCGTTCTCTACAGGTTGTAGGGAAGGTTCACAGATAGAACAATTCGTTATATATATATATATATATTAGGTTTAGTTATACAAATCTTTGGAAGGCTCGCAGTTCGATTCCGGGGAGGACTACGGTTCCTTCCGGTTTAAGAAAAAGATGTCGGAAGCCGGTGCTGAGTTCGAAGCAAAATAAGTGAAGACGAATGTTCTGAATGGACAACAGCAGTAGCGAAAAATATAACAAAAAGGAAATTGTCTAAAATTGGAGTGGATGATACGTGTATGTATGATAATGAATCGCTTCTTGTTGGGATGCATATGTGGGAAACCCGTTTGATGTGTCAAATGGTGAGGTATGCGCTGGGAAATGTCTGTCATACTGCTCTTATTTTGGATTAATCGTATTTCTGAAGAACATAGGAAGATTGCAGTGAGCCTCAAAAGAATCCGAATAACAGAAGTTTTGAACTTCGGAGTAGAGCACTCTCAAAGGAGTCGTTGAATACCTGAAGAAGATTCCTGGTGTGGTTGGTGCCCGGCGTCTAACCCGCTGGGTGAATGGAGAAAAAGAAGAGTCTGTCGGCCCAGTTGTTTTCTGATAAATAGCAAATACCTACACGCATTTGAAACTTGGTTATGTAAGATACGCTGTAAGAACTGTCGTCCCCAACACATTGCAGTGTAAAGCAGTGGCGGTTTTAGCTTGTATGGTTCCCTTGGCGAACCCGCCGCCGCTCCCCCCCAAAAAGCACCATTCTGTACTAACTAATTTTTATTCAGACATTTGGAACAACACAAATAAATATAACATTTTAAACTATATAAATCTAAAAACATATACAAAAAGACTCATGAATAAAGTGACAAAGAAACAAATTGTAGTTTATAAATACAAATAAAAAATATAATTATTACACTATTACCCTACTGCTAACAAAAAACACAAATAAAACTATATTGCACAAATCCTATACCACACAAATACACAACACACTTTTAAAGAAGAGAACCTGATTATTACACTATTGCACTTCAAACAAGAAACACACTAAATTGCATTACTAAATGCATTAGTACTGTACAAAGGTAGAGGTGCGCTATTTGATAGATTCCCCCTACCTCGGCTTTCCAGTGGGGGGACCTGAGGTCAACAACCCCCTACCCACCCATTTCATACTTCGGAGTGGGAGACCTTCCCAGGCAGTAGCCTGCCTAGCTCACTGACGATCCAGGGCGTCCACTCTGACAAGGTTAATTGACCCACAGTCCCACACGATGACAATATATAATTGACGTAACATGCAAATGAGTGATAGATCGCACAAATGTCACCTTTCCAATTTGTTTTTGTGCGGGTGCCTCGTGCAGCCCCCGGCAAGATGCCTCCATGGGAGCCTGCCCATGTCGCTTATACCTACATCCGCATCATTAGAATTGATAAGGATTTGGCCATGTTTCAAGTGTGTGCAGATGGACAGGGTATTGAAGAACAATGTGTAGAAGAACGACGGCGTTGCAATTGTGGTGGTGATCATGATCCTGAGTTCCTGGAGTGCCCTGTAAGGGTGAAGGAGATTGAGGTGGCAAAAGGTAGAGCAGTCAATCGAATCTCCTATGCGGAGGCGATTCAAATAATTGAGGAAACAAGTGACGCTAGTGAAGATATGGTAGTAGACGCACCGCAGCCTGTAGTCATTTTTTTTTTTAGGGGGATCAGCTTAATATTGCGGAAAGATAGTTGCTTCCATCATTGTAATTGTCTGCATAATTTCCAATCCCCCATATCTTTTTTTTGGTAAATATATATATACATATGCATACACAAACATTCATAGTTCATAGTTCGCAACGAGCCAGGCAGCCCAAACTGCTGCATATACCCTGACTCTGTTGCAAGAGAAGTGACACATTTTCCCTAGTTAAAATAAATTCATGTTAGCAGGCAATATTAACTAAATATGCAGGTTTAAAATATATATACTTGTGTATTGATTTTAAGAAAGGCATTGATGTTTATGGTTAGGTACACGTTGGAGCAACGACAGTCCTTTTTCGCGAAAGCGCACCGAATCGATTAAATGCAACGCAGAACACGCTAGATAAACTAGTAATATCATCAACCATGTGTAGTTAACTAGTGATTATGATTGATTGATTGTTTTTTATAATATAAGTTCAATGCTAGCAAGCAACTTACCTTGGCTTACTGCATTCGCGTAACAGGCATGCTCCTCGTGGAGTGCAATGTAAAGCAGGTGGTTAGAGCGTTGAACTAGTTAACCGTAAATGTTTTGTTTTTCTGTCTTGAATAAAAGTAATAATGGAAAAGAATAATGGCTGGGTCTTGACTTGTTTATTAAATTGTATTATGTATTATGTAGTCTCGTTTGTGTAGCCAGAAGGCTGACATTTCATTTATTTTATGTAGTGACTAAATACATTTTTTTAAACAAAACCTTGAGATGATAATTAAATGTATTGCTAGAATAGGCGTACCATTGATTTTCAGGCTAATGAATGATAACGAATGTAATAAGTCAATCTTAGCTGTTATATACAGTAGAGATACATACTTTTTTTATAATATACCTTTATTATTCCACACAAACCCTACCACCCTTCCCCCAATTGGAGTAAACTAATAAACAATAACACTTAGGCTTCTACCTTCAGTTTATACATATTTTACCCATTTTACAGACACAATCTATTTTACAATAGTTCTATTTTGTTTGTTTTTTGTCCTTCCTCTATTTCTGATCCATCTGGTCCACTCAGTTTGATTTCTATTTGTAACTGTGCTATTTCACAGATTTTCTTAATTTACAGCTGATGTCGGAAGTTTACATACACTTAGGTTGAAGTCATTAAAACTCGTTTTACAACCACAACAAATTTCTTGTTAACAAACTATAGTTTTGGAAAGTTGGTTAGGACATCTACTTTGTGCATGACACAAGTAATTTTTCCAACAATTGTTTACAGACAGATTATTTAACTTATAATTCACTTTATCACAATTCCAGTGGGTTAGACGTTTACATACACTAAGTTGACTGTGCCTTTAAACAGCTTGGAAAATTCAATTTCAGGGCTTTAGAAGCTTCTGATAGGCTAATTGACATCATTTGAGTCAATTGGAGGTGTACCTGTGGATGTATTTCAAGGCCTACCTTCAAACGCAGTGGTTCTTTGCTTGACATGGGAAAATGAAAAGAAATGATCCAAGATCTCAGAAAAAAAATTGTAGACCTCCACAAGTCTGGTTCATCCCTGGGAGTACTTTCCAAATGCCTGAAAGTACCACGTTCATCTGTACAAACAATAGTACGCAAGTATAAACACCGTGGTACCACGCAGCCGTCATACCGCTCAGGAAGGAGACGCGTTCTGTCTCCTAGAGATGAACGGACTTTGGTGCGAAAAGGGCAAATCAATCCCAGAACAACAGCAAAGGACCTTGTGAAGATGCTGGAGGAAACAGGTACAACATTATCTATATCCACAGTAAAACAAGTCCTATATCAACATAACCTGAAAGGCCGCCCAGCAAGGAAGAAGCCACTGCCTCAAAACCGCCTTACAAAAAGCCAGACTACGGTTTGCAACTGCACATGGGGACAAAGATCATACTTTTTGGAGAAATGTCCTCTGGTGTGATTAAACAAAAATAGAACTGTTTGGCCATAATGACCGTCATTATGTTTGGAGGAAAAAGGGAGAGACTTGCAAGCCGAAGAACACCACCCAACCATGAAGCACGGGGGTGGCAGCATCATGTTGTGGGGGTGCTTTACTGCAGTAGGGACTGGTGCACTTCACAAAATAGATGGCATCATGAGGCAGGAAAATTATGTGGATATGTTGAAGCAACATCTCAAGACATCAGTTAAAGTTAAAGCTTGGTTAAAGCTTGGTCGCAAATGGGTCTTCCAAATGTACAATGACCCCAAGCAAAATGGCTTAAGGTCAACAAAGTCAGGGTATTGGAGTGGCCATCACAAAGCCCTGAACTCAATCCTATGGAAAATTTGTGGGCAGAACTGAAAAAGCGCGTGCGAGCAAGGAAGCCTCCCAACCTGACTCAGTTACACCAGCTCTGTCAGGAGGAATGGGCCAAAATTCACCCAACTTATTGTGGGAAGCTTGTGGAAGGCTACCCGAAACGTTTGACCCAAGTTAAACAATTTAAAGGCAATGCTACCAAATAATAATTGAGTGTATGTAAACTTCTGATCCACTGGGAATGTGATGAAATAAATAAAAGCTGAAATAAATCATTCTCTCTACTATTATTCTGACATTTCACATTTTTAAAATAAAGTTGTGATCCTAACTAGGATTGGACTATAGTGAGAACCTGACCCAATATATTCTGCTCAGGTAAGTCACTGGATACACACACTGAGAAGTTGATCAAAATACCGCTCAATGCATAAAAATGAGAAGGATCCATGTCTCTCTGTAGAATGTTTGACCTTCCTCTTATACCTCTGTTAGATCACAGCAATACACAAAGCCAGGATGGAGAGCCAGATTTCCTTACCCTGGCTGACTGGTTGATCAAACCCTTTCAACTTTAACTATTAAATCCTAATATTAGCTTAAATAGTCACCCTATTAATTCATAATTTTGGCTTTGTTGCTTCTCCATTCCACTTATGTGACCAACACACTGAATAACTCACAGTTGTGAAACTGAACTGTAACATAGTATTCCGTCCCACCGGCACATCCACGTTAGGATCATTGTGACAGAGGTGGTGGTGGTGTGGGGGGGGGGGTTGCCTTAGTGGGAGATCCAAGCAGTGGAAGTCAGATAAGTGGCAAAAGCCTATAACACTGTCCATTGCCATCACACCTATGTTACTTTTCTGTCTGTGCTGTCCTTCTGTTGAGACAAAAAAAAGTGTGATTGAATAAAGTCCTCCCTGTTAGGACTACTGTCTCTGATGTGAGTGTTGCCCCGACTGGGACTCAGTCTTTCCCTGTCACCTCCACCATCACCTTCACTGATATCCCCATCAACACAGGACCACCCAAAACCAGGTGACACCTGAAATACTAAAGCCCTCAGAATTTAAATCAACAGCCTCCGTATAATGTTTTTATGACTACGTTGAAAGGTTTGGGAAGTGCTGTGAATAAAACTCTGATGTGGTTCTGCCCTGGTGTCCTTCAGGTTTCAGATTAACTTTACTGAGTATGACTGCGACAGGAATGATGTGTACTGGCCCCAGCTGTCTTTCCCCCTCACCAGGTATTACACAGGTGAGACTCTGCTGTCCCAAGATGTGACAAGTGAAATATTATAAATAGATGATGGCAGTAGGATTAAAGCTTTCCCTCCACCATTCTACCTCCAGGTGAGTTCTGGCCAAGGGCCTTATCCTGGTGTTTTTCTTCATCGCTGCCTCCATTCTTGAGACTCGCTGGAAACAGATCCGACAGGCATGGATAAGTGCTTTTCTCTAAACCCAGGTATCTGAGAAAGAGTGAGGTAATAATCAGACAAATTAACATGCACCAACTCTTGAGGCTTGAATATGCTTGATCCTGCTGTTTGAAAAATAATGTCTGAACACTGTTATTGATGTAATGAAGTCATGTTCAGGTGGTAAGCTTAACAGTTTCAGCAGGTTTTCATGGTTTATAAGAATGTAAATTATCAAGTTTGATTGTATTTTGATATTTTTAAAGATATTTTTTTACCTTTTAAAATCTAATTTTTTGATTAACTTGAAATGTGAATCTGGCCTGAGACAAAGATTGTCTATTATATTTATGAGATATTCAAGTGACCGCTCTAAGAATGGAAGAGGTGAGATCAGGTGGGACCATTCTAACCAATGAGAGGGCAGATACGAGTGTGAACAACAGGCATAGAGATAGATAGAGGACTCGTCTTTGTATCTGTGCCATTCTTGCATCTGCGATGGCATGGACAGTGCCATTGAAGACATCTCCATTTTATAGTAGTCCATTTCCTTCTTCATTGGCTGATTACTCCCTACTCATAGCAATCCCCACCTAGTTGACTACTTTATTTTAAAGTAGTACATTTTCTTCTTCTTCATTGGCTGATTGCTCCCAACTCATAGGAATCCCTATATAATAGACAATATTTGTCCCAGGCCAGATTCACATGTCAAGTTAATAAAAATGCTTTCCCTTACATCAGACTTTTTTGTACATGATGTTGCCGCTACCGTCTCTGAATGATGATATTATCAACATACAGCTGGCTGGTTATACTCTGTACCGGCAGGATAGAACAGCAGCGTCTGGTAAGACAAGGGGCGGCTGAATATGTATTTTTGTAAATAACAGCTGGTGCACGATTTGTAAGGAAGTCTCCAACTATTGCTCGTCTGAGGTAGAGTATCTCATGATAAGCTGTAGACCACTCTATCTACCTAGAGAGTTTTCATCTGTATTTGTCGTAGCTGTTTACATACCACCACAGTCAGAGGCTGGCACTAAGACAGCATTGAATGAGCTGTATTCCGCCATAAGAAAACAAGAAAACGCTCACCCAGAGGCGGCGCTCCTAGTAGCCGGGGACTTTACTGCAGGAAAACTTCAATCCGTTTTACCAAATTTCTGTCAGGATGTTAAATGTGCAACAGGAGGAAAAAAACTCCACACACAGAGATGCAAACAAAGCTCTCCCTCACCCTCCATTTGTTAAACCTAACCATAATTCTATCCTCCTGATTCCTGCTTACAAGCAAAAATTAAAGCAGGAAGCACCAGTGACTAGATCAATAAAAAAGTAGTCAGATGAAGCAGAAGCTAAGCTACAGGACTGTTTTGCTAGCACAGACTGGAATATGTTCCGGGATTCCTCTGATGGCATTGAGGAGTACACCATATCAGTCATTGGCTTCATCAATAAGTGCATTGATGACATCGTCCCCACAGTGACCGTATGTACATACCACAACCAGAAACCATAGATTACAGGCAACATCCGCACTGAGCTAAAGGCTAGAGCTGCCGCTTTCAAGGAGCGGGACTCTAACCCTTGAAGCTTATAAGAAATCCCGCTATGCCCTCCGACAAACCATCAGACAGGCAAAGCGTCAATACAGGACTAAGATCGAATCGTACTAAACTGGCTCTGACGCTCGTGGCAGGGCTTGCAAACCATTACAGACTGCAAAGGGAAGCACAGCCGAGAGCTGCCCAGTGACACAAGCCTACCAGACAAGCTAAACTACTTCTATGCTCGCTTCGAGGCAAATAACACTGAAACATGCATGGGAGCACCAGCTGTTCCAGAATAACTTTTAAATAGGTCAACATTCACAAGGCTGCTGGGCCAGACGGATTACCAGGACTTGTACTGCAAGCATGCACTGACCAACTGACAAGTGTCTTCACCCACATTTTCAATCTCTCCCTGTCCGCGTCTGTAATACCAACATGTTTTAAGTGGACTACCACAGTCCCTTTGCCCAAGAACACTAAGGTAACCTGCCTAAATGACTACCGACCCGTAGCACTCACGTCTGTAGCCATGAAGTGCTTTGAAAGGCTGGTCATGGCTCACATCAACACCATTATCCCAGAAACCCTAGACCCACTCCAATTTGCATACCACCCCAACAGAATTCGAAATAAATCACAACAGTGTCACCAGCTAAGCACACCCACACCATCACACCTCATCCTCCTTGCTTCACGGTGGGAACCACACATGCAGAGATCATCCGTTCACCTACTCTGCGTCTCACAAAGACACGGCGGTTGGAACAAAAAATCTCAAAGATTTCCACCGGTCTAATGTCCATTACTCGTGTTTCTTGGCCCAACAAGTCTCTTCTCTCTTCTTATTGGTGTCCTTTAGTGGTTTTCTTTGCAGCAATTCGACCATGAAGGCCTGATTGACGCAGTCTCCTCAACAGTTGATTTGAAGATGTGTCTGTTACTTGTATACTCTTCGAAGCATTTATTTGGGCTGCAATTTCTGAGGTTGATAACTCTAATGAACTTATCCGCTGCAGCAGAGGTAACTCTGCGTCTTCCTTTCCTGTGGCGGTCCGGATTGACTGACCTTCATGTCTTAAAGTAATGGTGGACTGCCGTTTCTCTTTGCTTATTTGAGCTGTTCTTGCCATAATATGGACTTGGTCTTTTAACAAATAGGGCTATCTGCTGTATACCACCCCTACCTTGTCACAACACAACTGATTGGCTCAAACACATTAAGAAGGAAAGAATTTCCACAATTGAACTTTTTACAAGGCACACCTGTTAATAGAAATGCATTCCAGGTCACGACCAAATGAAGCTGGTTGAGAGAATGCCATTTAACCTTTATTTATCTAGGCAAGTCAGTTAAGAACAAATTCTTATCTTACAATGACTCCCTACCCCGACCAAACCCTCCCCTTACCCGGACAACGCTGGGCCAATTGTGCACCGCCCTATGGGACTCCCGATCACGGCCGGTTGTGATACAGCCCAGGATCAAACCAGGGTCTGTAGTGACACCTCTAGCACTGAGATGCAGTGCCTTAGACCGCTGCATCACTCGGGAGCTAAGACATAGGGTGGCTACTTTGAAGAATCTCAAATATAAAATATGTTTTGATTTGTTTAACACTTTTTTGGTTACTACATGATTGTCTTCACTATTATTCTACAATGTAGAAAATAATACAAATAAAGAAAAACCATTGAATGAGTAGGTGTGTCCAAACTTTTGACTGGTACTGTATGCTTCAGTAAGGTTGGCTTCTTAGCGTTCATAGCAATGGTTATCACAGAAAATAGATGTTGTGGTGCCAGCTGCAGAGATGTATTTTGGCATACGAGAGATTTGACTTCAGAAGAGTTACAGGATGTGTTGATGTGGTGGTGTCCCGTTCTCCCAGGCCGTTGGCATGGTGCAGGTGCAGATAGGGTCAAAGTAGTGGAATGAGGTTGTGGACTTTTAATGAGTGTAGAGTTATTTGGTAGGGTGTTTTTTTATTATATATATTTTTTAGTTTAGTTTAGTTTTTCCTTTTCCCATTTTGTTTCACAAAGTATAATATATTTATATTATAGTCCAGTTGAAGGCGGTAATGCAACATATTGGATGCCAACCGATGTTAAACTCAAAAGAAGAAGACTTGCCGAGTTGGATGATGGTTGGGTCAAGTCGGAGCTCCTTTTTTCCCCCGAGTTACCAGTCGTCTTGAACGCACTGAAGTCGGAGATTCCCAAGTTGTTTTGAACGCGGCATAACTTACATACAAGCTCCATATCAATGGGCGCATGAGTATTTAAAGCAAGTTAGACTTATTTGAAGTTTCAAGTTTTTAAAATGTGCTTATAGTAATAGTTATCTACCGGAACGTTTGTACTGTCAGAAGCTAGCTAACGTTACCACAACTTGATTGAGAAGAGAGTTTACGGAACCATCTAACGCTAGCTAGTGACAGTGGACCTTCTGGTTCGCTAAATCGATAGCCACGTTAATATGGTTACAAGAAGATGACTTCGACGGGTCCTTTTTGAGCCTCACTGGACTGGAGACGTGTCACTGATTGGCCAATGATTGACACGGTGTTGAAGTGAATGCACCGGTAGTTTGCTAGCCAGCCAGCTAGCTGCTAGCTTGCTTGCCAGCTAGCTACTTCTAAGACGCCGGAGCTCGCCGGTGAGATTGTTCGTCCGCTAAGCCTACCCAGGGAAGTGGTTTGTGCTCGTGACTAAGATTAGCTGAAACTAGCGAGCCGGTTGTATTGTGTGAGGAGAAGCGCAGGCTGTCAAGATGGGCTCGTTGTTCCGAAGTGAAGAGATGTGTTTGACCCAACTCTTTCTGCAGTCTGGATCAGCATACGACTGCATCAGCGAACTGGGAGAAATGGGTATGGTGGAATTCAGAGACGTAAGTATTGATCCCCAAATAAACTGTCATCTAACTAGCACCGCTGTATTGAAACAAATTGAAAAGTTATTCTCTCTCTGGTGCTGTTGTATTGTGAGCTGTCACTGTCAGACATGAGCAGGAATGTAGAATGTTGCCCATGGGTTTCCTTAACACAAGACCTGACACAAGATGGCTTATATAACACGTCAAGTCTAACCATATTGAGTAGAGTAGATTGTGCTTGCTTTACCGATGTTAACAGGTTCTTGTGAGGAGTCTGGATCAGTTTGATTTCATTCGTTGCAACTTGCCCTGTAGAGCAGTGGTCACCAACCTTTCCTGAGGCAAGACCACTTTAAGGTTAAATTCAAGCAGAGATCTACTGCTCAGATTGTTTTTAAACATGACTTAAAAAAACATAAGCGGAGGCAACAATAACCAATTAAAAACAGTTTTCTAGTAATGAGGTTTTTTCATTATGCTATATGCCCAATACATTATCATGCTAGATTTGTACTGGTGCTGTTCTCCTCAGATCATTTTTAAATGATTTAAACAATTGAGGTATATAATCACACTGGTAATAGATCATTTGTTGTATTACTTGTGAGGCACAGCTAAGTAAGCATAATTTTCTTTTTTACTGGACTGATGGCCTGCATCTGATGGTCAGTCTGAGGGGAGTGAGGGAACAGCGTGAGGCTCAACACCCTGACTCTCCAACCTGACTCACTGTCCCACCGCCCTCTTTCCCTCAGCTGAGAAAATGGGACACAGTCTTCCAGCTGATGTTACTCCTATGACCAGAGAAAGTGAAATATTTCTTGGTATTTAAAAATACACAAGTCGCTAATAATAACACAAGCTTATCGGAACACTTTGCTATACTCATTCAATGCAGCTGCAATGCTGGTGGCTTATAAATGTGTTGAACAAAGTGTTGACAGTGCTGAATAACAATTTAAATATTAACTTACAAACAGTAGCTCTTTTGTATTCGTTGAGTCGCCAGTCATGGTTTTAAGTTTTGAAATCTCACAGTATCCACATTGCATGTTCCAGGCTTCTTTTTACAGTCTATTGCTCGAGGAAACTTTGCAGACGCGGTGATCTGGCCTATCTGATTGGCCAGTGGTAGGCCTATAGGTGCACTTGATTTGCTCACTGTGCCTGCCGGGTACGCAGAGTTCTACCTTCAGACACATGAAATGGTTCAAAATGGGAAAGTTGACTTCCTGTTGCTAGGGCTGCTGAATCAAGTGCACCTACCGCCAACAGCGTGAAACGAATACAAAAAAATAGGACCGCAAATGGCGTTATCGTTGTGTTTTTAACAGAAATGTCTTGGAGAACGATCAGTCGATCACGATCGACCGGTTGGTGACCACTGCTGTAGAGTATAATGTGGAATGTTGACGATAATTTGCTAAATCCAGTCAATCTGCTCAGACAGGTGTGTGTTTGTGGTGAAAGTAACAATGTGGCTCTGCTTTTACTGTTTCAGCTCAACCCCAGCGTGAATCTATTCCAGCGGAAGTTTGTCACTGAGTTAAAAAGATGTGAGGAGATGGAGAGAATTTTAGGTAAGGATAAAACCGGTCGGTTTAATCTTTAATAAAAGTGATGATGGGCATGATTCACTCCTGAATAACTCAACAACAGTCACACTTAGTTAGTTACTGTGTAAATCCCAGTCTCCATGGTCATGGTAAAGTTATGAGATACACTGATCTGGCCAATGAGTCTCATCCAAGGCAGCTAAACTCAGGCTTAATTTGAGGCCAATGCCTGGTGATTAAATATAGGTCCCCAAAAAAGGAAGGTACAAGGAGCGTTGGGGTGAGTTTCTCAGAAATGTGAGCTCCTGAGAGAAAAGGATAAGTGTGAGGCAGAGTACATTTGACTCGTGAGGACTTCAAACACTGCGCTGTCCTTCGCCCCGGGCTGTCCTTAGCACCGGACAATGGGTGTTTTCACATATAGTCCTCTTTAAAAAAACAATCTCAGTTCTCTGTAAAGTGAACTCTGGGGTAAAGAAAAAGTGAAGCAAAATAACTGTTCTCTTTGTATTCACACTGCCCTTGCATTTGAATGAGGACTCAACTATTTTGCCAGTTCACTTCACCTATTTTGTGGACAGAGTCCTCTTTGCTTTCACATTGCTAACTTCAATAAGCATTTCTCAACGGCTGGCCATGCCTTCCTCCTGGCTACTCCAACCTCGGCCAACCGCCCCCCCGAGCTACTCGCCCAAGCCTCCCCAGCTTCTCCTTTACCCAAATCCAGATAGCAGATGTTCTTAAAGAGCTGCAAAACCTGGACCTGTACAAATCAGCTGGTCTTGACAATCTGGACCCTCTATTTCTGAAACTATCCGCTGTCATTGTCGCAACCCCTATTACCAGCCTGTTCAACCTCTCTTTCATATCGTCTGAGATCCCCAGGGATTGGAAAGCTGCCGCAGTCATCCCCCTCTTCAAAGGGGGAGACACCCTGGACCCCAACTGTTACAGACCTATATCCATCATGCCCTGCCTTTCGAAAGCCTAGTCAACAAACAGATCACTGACCATCTCGAATCCCACTGTACCTTCTCCGCTGTGCAATCTGGTTTCCGAGCCGGTCACGGGTGCTCTTCAGCCACGCTCAAGGTCCTAAACGATATCATAACCGCCATCGATAAAAGACAGTACTGTGCAGCCGTCTTCATCGACCTGGCCAAGGCTTTCGACTCAGTCAATCACCATATTCTTATCGGCAGACTCAGTAGCCTCGGTTTTTCTAATGACTGCCTTGCCTGGTTCACCAACTGTCTGCGAAGTAGAGTTCAGTGTGTCAAATCGGATGGCATGTTGTTCGGTCCTCTGGCAGTCTCTATGGGGGTGCCACAGGGTTCAATTCTTGGGCCGACTCTTTCTCTGTATATATCAATGATGTTGCTCTTGCTGCGGGCGATTCCCTGATCCACCTCTACGCAGACGACACCATTCTGTATACTTCCGGCCCGTCCTTGGACACTGTGCTATCTAACCTCCAAACGAGCTTCAATGCCATACAACACTCCTTCCGTGGCCTCCAACTGCTCTTAAACACTAGTAAAACCAAATGCATGCTTTTCAACCGTTCGCTGCCTGCACCCGCACGCCCGACTAGCATCACCACCCTGGATGGTTCCGACCTAGAATATGTGGACATCTATAAGTACCTAGGTGTCTGGCTAGACTGTAAACTCTCCTTCCAGACTCATATCAAACATCTCCAATCTAAAATCAAATCTAGTCTGTTTTCTATTCCGCAACAAAGCCTCCTTCACTCACGCCGCCAAACTTACCCTAGTAAAACTGACTATCCTACCGATCCTTGACTTCGGCGACGTAATCTACAAAATAGCTTCCAATACTCTACTCAGCAAACTGGATGCAGTTTATCACAGTGCCATCTGTTTTGTTACTAAAGCACCTTATACCACCCACCACTGCGACCTGTATGCTCTAGTCGGCTGGTCCTCGCTACATATTCGTCGCCAGACCCACTGGCTCCAGGTCATCTACAAGTCCATGCTAGGTAAAGCTGCGCTTATCTCAGTTCACTGGTGACGATGGCAAAACTCACCCATAGCACGCGCTCCAGCAGGTGTATCTCACTGATCATCCCTAAAGCCAACAAGTTCTCTGCCTTCAAGTTCTCTGCTGCCTGTGACTGGAACGAATTGCAAAAATCGCTGAAGTTGGAGACTTATCTCCCTCACCAACTTTAAACATCTGCTATCTGAGCAGCTAACCGATCGCTGCAGCTGTACATAGTCCATCGGTAAATAGCCCACCCAATTTACCTACCTCATCCCCATACTGTTTTTATTTATTTACTTTTCTGCTCTTTTGCACACCAGTATCTCTACCTGCACATGACCATCTGATCATTTATCACTCCAGTGTTAATCTGCTAAATTGTAATTATTCGCCTACCTCCTCATGCCTTTTGCACACAATGTATATAGACTTTTCTTTCTTTTTCTACTGTGTTATTGACTTGTTTATTGTTTACTCCATGTGTAACTCTGTTGTCTGTTCACACTGCTATGCTTTATCTTGGCCAGGTCGCAGTTGTAAATGAGAACTTGTTCTCAACTAGCCTACCTGGTTAAATGAAGGTGAAATAAGAAAAAAGAAAAAATATGTTTAGAAAGGAACCAAGATGCTTTTTCTAACATGCACTCTGGTGCAGGCTAGATGCAGTGCATTGTGAAAGTTTTCAGACCCCTCGACTTTTTCCACATTTTGTTACGTTACAGCCTTATTCTAAAATGGATAAAATAAATTCCTCAGTCTACACACAATACCCCATAATGAAAAAGTTATTTGTATTTTAGCAAATGTATTAAAAATGGAAATACCTCATTTACATAAATATTCAGACCCTTTGCTATCAGCCTCGAAATTGAGCTCAGAAGCATCCTGTTTCCATTTATCATCTTTGAGATGTTTCTACAACTTGATTGGAGTTCACCTGTGGAAAATTCAATTGATTGGACATGATTTGTAACAGCACACACCTATCTATATAAAAAAAAAGTCCATGTCAGAGCAAAACCAAGCCATGAGGTCAAAGGAATTGTCCGTATTGCTCCGAGACAGGATTGTGTTGAGGCACAGATCTGGGGAAGGGTACCAAAAAATGTCTGCAGCATTAAAGCTCCCCAAAAACAGTGGCCTCCATCATTCTTAAATGGATGTTTGGAACTACCAAGACTCTTCCTAGAGCTGGCTGCCCGGCCAAACTGCGCAATCAAGGGAGAAGGGCCTTGGTCAGGGAGGTGGCCAAGAGCCAAATGGTCACTCTGACAGAGCTCTAGAGTTCCTCTGGAGATGGGAGAATCTTCCAGAAGGAAAACCATCTCTGCAGCACTCTACCAATCAGGCCTTTATGATAGTGGCCAGAAGTAAAAGACACATGAAAGCCTGCTTGGAGTTTGCCAAAAGGCACCTAAAGACTTTCAGACCATGAGGAACAAGATTCTTTGGTCTGATGAAACAAAGATTGAACTCTTAGGCCTGAATGCCAAGCATCACGTCTAGAGGAAACCTGGCACCATCCCTACGGTGAAGCATAGTGGTGGCAGCATCCTGTTGTAGGGATGTTTTTCAGTGGCAGGGACAGGGAGACTGGTTAGGATCGAGGGAAAGATAAATAGAGCAAAGTACAGAGAGATCCTTGATGAAAACCTGCTCCAGAGTGCTCCGGACCCCCGACTGGGGCAAAGGTTCACCTTCCAACATGACAACGACCCTAAGCATACAGCCAAGACGATGCAGGACTGGCTTCGGGACAAGTCTCTGAATGTCCTTGAGTGGCCCAGCCAGAGCCTGGACTTGAACCAGATTTGAACATCTCTGGAGAGACCTGTAAATAGATGTGCAGCGATGCTCCTCATCCAACCTGACAGGGCTTGAGAGGATCTGAAGAGAAGAATAGGAGAAACTCTCCAAATACAGGTGCGCCAAGCTTGTAGACTCTTCTTGGGTATGACGCAAGGCATTAATCGCTGCCTAAGGTGCTTCAACAAAGTACTGAGCAAACGGTCTGAATACTTATGTAAATGTGATATTTCAGTTTTGTATTTTTCTTTAAATTTGCATAAATGTATACCCTGTTTTTGCTTTGTCATTATCAGGTATTGTGTGTGGATTGATGGGGGGGAGAGACAGGGAGACAATGTAATCAATTTTAGAATAAGGCTGTAACGTAACATGGTGTGGAAAAAGTCAAGGTCTGAATACTTTCCGATTGCGCTGTATACCTACTTACATTTTGGAAGCTAATAGATTGCATATAGTTAATCTGAGATATTGTAATAAGAAGATACTATTAACATGTCCATTTTATTGGTAACAGAATAAATAGCAATAGAATAACTGCATAATAAATAATGCTGTAATTTGACAATTGTATGCCCAAGGTAGCACTACAATAGATTATGTACCATATGTTGTGATTCTCACCAACTATATTGTCTAATCACACTATTCAAACCCCACAAGCAATAAACATCTTATGAAGTTATCTTAGTCTATATGTCACATATTGCAAACAAATCATCTAAACTAAAAACGGCACATTTTTTTTTCTGTGAACCTGCACATCTTCTCTCATTTGTGGCACCAATGTGAGGGTTTATGCCAGGGGAAACGGTGTTACAGTAGTCTAGTGTGTGGTGCGGGAATAATGACCAGCAAACCTGGGGAGCTTTGCATTCACATTGTCCTAAAAAAAGGAAACCGGACTGCGGAATTCAAGCAAACCGAACTCAGACCACCTCTCGATGGTCTCCGTTCAGTTCGCTTCGGGTGCTCTTTTGAGGGGTCTGCGTTCACACTACCCAAAAAATTAAGTGAACTGCTCGGAGTTCACAAAAATGTCCTGAAAGGGCCTTAAGACTGGCTCTGGGATAGCTTATCCCGTGTTCACATAAGCATTTGTTAACCTTGGGCTAAGATTTAACCCTGGACTAAGGATTCACATTTGTATCCCAAAGCCCTGGACTAACAGACGAATGCAACACTCGACCAGAGGTGGAAAGTAACAAACTATTCTCATTACTGTAATTGAGTGGCTTTTCCAAGTACTTGTATTTTTAAAGTCAGTATTTTAAAGCTGCAATATGTTACTTTGTCTTTAAAAAAACTATTATGTTCTAAAGCTCTTAAATTGCTAGTGATCATCCAATGTGATTTCAACAGTAACAATATGGCGCTTCCAGCCTACCTGAGAACTGCTGTATTCAATTTCCCTGTCTGGAAAGATTTACGACTGCATATAATGAATTACGAGTTTCCGGAGGCAGTGCCAGATCAGACTGAGATATGAATGGAACTTTGATGCCCATATGGCAGATACAGGTAGCACACCCCATCTAACATAAAGAAACTAGAGTTCGACCGATTATGATGTTTCAACGCCGATACCTTTTTATTTTATCTTTTAAATTTTAGGACTAAAAAAAGCCGGTACCGATTTTAAATCAGCCTATTTAAAAAATAAAAAAAAATATTTTATATATATATATATATATAAGGACAATTACAATAATACTGAATTAACATTTATTTTAACTTAATATAATACATCAATTCAATTTAGTCTCAAATAAATAATGAAACCTGTTCAATTTGGTTTAAATAATGTACCAAAAGTGTTGGAGAAGAAAGTAAAATTGCAATATGTGTCATGTAAAAGAGCTAAGGTTTAAGTTCCTTGCTCAGAACATGAGAACATATGAAAGCTGGTGGTTCCTTTTTACATGAGTCTTCAATATTCCCAGGTAAGAAGTTTTCGGTTGTAGTTATTATAGGACTATTTCTCTCTCTACCATTTGTATTTCATATACCTTTTGAATTTGTATGTTCTAATAGGTACTTTAGTATTGCCAGTCTAATCTCAGGAGTTGATAGGCTTGAAGTCATAAACAGCGCAAGCAATGCTTGAAGCATTGTGAAGAGCTGTTGGCAAACGCAGGAAAGTGCTGTTTGAATGAATGCTTACGAGCCTGCTGCTGCCTACCACCGCTCAGTCAGACTGCGCTATCAAATCATAGACTTAATTATAATATAATAACACACAGAAATATGAGCCAAGGTCATTAATATGGCCAAATCCAGAAACGATCATTTAAAAAAAAAAAACGTTTATTCTTTCAGTGAAATACGGAACCGTTTTGTATTTTATCAAACAGGTGGCATCCATAAGTCTAAATATTGCTGTTACATTGCACAACCTTCAATGTTATGTCATAATTATGTAAAACTCTGGCAGATTAGTTCGCAATGAGCCAGGTGGCCCAAACTGTTGCATACACCCTGACTCTGCGTGCAATGAACGCAAGAGAAGTGACACAATTTCCCTAGGTAATGTTGCCTGCTAACATTAATTTCTTAACTGAATATGCAGGTTTAAAAAAATATTCTTCTGTGTATTGATTTTAAGGCATTGATGTTTATGGTTAGGTACATTCGTGCAACGATTGTGCTTTTTTCACAAATGCTCTTTTGTTAAATCATCCCCCGTTTGGCAAAGTTGGCTGTTTTTGTTAGGAAGAAATAGTCTTGACACAGTTTGCAACGAGCCAGGCTTCCCAAACCGCTACATATACCCTAACTCTGTTGCACAGAATGCAAGAGAAGTGACACAATTTCCCTACTTAAAAGAAATTCATGTTAGTAGGCAATATTAACTAAATATGCAGGTTTAGAAATATATACTTGTGTTTTGATTTTAAGAAAGGTGTTGTTTATGGTTCGGTACACATTGGTGCAATGACAGCGCTTTTGTCGCGAATGTGCTTGTTAAATCACCCGTTTGGCGAAGTAGGCTGTGATTCAATGATAAATTAACAGGCACCACATCGATTAAATGCAACGCAGGACAAGCTAGATAAACTAGCAATATCATCAACCATGTGTGGTTAACTAGTGATTATGTTAAGAGTTTTTTAAAATAAGATAAGTTTAATGATAGCTAGCACCTTACCGTGGCGCCTTGCTGCACTCGCATAACAGGTAGTCAGCCTGCTCCTGGTGGAGTGCAATGTAATCGGCCATAATCGGTGCCCAAAAATACAGATTACCGATTGTTATGAAAAATTAGGGTCGATTTCAAGTTCAGCCATTCCGATTAATCGGTCAACCCCTAAAAGAAACAGTGAACTTCAGAGCCAACAGGCGAAAAGGGAAAAATGATTGCGCCCGGGCCAAGACAAGAGTCGAGACTGAACCTCCTATTTGCGTTCAAAGTGGAGAGAGCTTGCTAGCGAAGGGATTCAAAACTGACCTGCTGAAAAGGTAAGACGTACCTTAGCTAATGTAGCTATCTTGCTAGCTAGATATAAAGTGATGTGTTGCATTTTAGTTGTAAATATGGAAGTGGGTGTTATAGCTACTATGGATTACTTGTTTGGGTTGTTGTTAGCTAGCTGACTGCAACAGGCATTGGTTTGTTTCATTTTAATTTAGACTATTGCTTCGCTATTTAGTTGTAGCTAGCTATACGGTTGAAGTCGGGAGTTTACATACACCTTAGCCAAATACATTTAAACTCAGTTTTTCACAATTCCTGACATTTAATCCTAATAAAAAATCCCTTTCTTTGGTCAGTTAGGATAGTTCACATTCTTAAAATAAAGTGGTTGTCAGAATAATAGAAAGTGATTTATTTCAGCTTTTATGTCATCACATTCCCAGTGGGTCAGAAGTTGACATGCACTCAATTAGTATTTGTTAGCATTGCCTTTAAATTGTTTAACTTGGGTTAAATGTTTCGGGTAGCCTTCCACAAGCTTCCCACAATAAGTTGGGTGAATTTTGGCCCATTCCTCCTGACAGAGCTGGTGTAACTGAGTCAGGTTTGTAGGCCTCCTTGATCGCACACGCTTTTTCATTTCTCCCCACACATTTTCTATAGGATTGAGATCAGGGCTTTGTGATGGCCACTCCAATACCTTGACATTGTTGTCCTTAAGCCATTTTGCCACAACTTTGGAAGTATGCTTGGGGTCAATGTCCATTTGAAAGACCTATTTGCGACCAAGCTTTAACTTCCTGACTGATGTCTTGAGAGGTTGCTTCAATATATCCACATAATTTTCCAGCCTCATGATGCCATCTATTTTATGAAGTGCACCAGTCCCTCCTGCAGCAAAGCACCCCCACAACATGACGCTGCCACCCCAATGCTTCACGGTTTGGATAGTCTTCGGCTTGCAAGCCTCCCTTCTTCCTCCAAATATAACGATGGTCATTATGACCAAACAGTTCTATTTTTGTTTCATCATTTTCTCCAAAAAGTACGATCTTTTACCCCATGTGCAGTTGCAATCCGTAGTCTAGCGTTTTCATTGCGGTTTTGGAGCTGTGACTTCTTCCTTGCTGAGCAGCCTTTCAGGTTATGTCGATATAGGACTCGTTTTACTGTGGATATAGATACTTTTGTACCTGTTTCCTCCAGCATCTTCACAAGGTCCTTTGCTGTTGTTCTGGGATTGATTTGCACTTTTCGCACCAAAGTACGTTCAACTCTAGGAGACAGAACGCGTCTCCTTCCTGAGCGGTTTGACGGCTGCGTGGTCACATGGTGTTAATACTTGCGTTGTACAGATGAACGTGGTACCTTCAGGCGTTTGGAAATTGCTCCCAAGGATGAATCAGACTTGTGGAGGTCTACAATTTATTGGCTGATTTTCCCATGATGTCAAGCAAAGAGGCACAGAGTTTGAAGGTAGGCTTGAAATACATCCACAGGTACACCTCCAATTTACTCAAATGATGTCAATTAGTCTATCAGAAGCTTCTAAAGCCTTGACACAATTTTCTGGAATTTTCCAAACTGTTTAAAGGCACAGTCAACTTAGTGTATGTAAACTTCTGACCCACTGGAATTGTGATACAGTGAAATAATCTGTCTGTAAACAATTGTTGGGAAAATGACTTGTCATGCACAAAGTAGATGTCCTAAACGATTACCAAAACTATAGTTTGTTAACAAGAAATTTGTGGATTGTTTGAAAAACGAGTTTTAATGACTCCAACCTAAGTGTATGTGAACTTCAAACTTCAACTGTATGTATCCTTGACCTTGTGTTATATTTCTGTCTGTGATCTTAACAGTGCATCTGATTGGCTTACCAGCTACTTCACAATAGTGGCACGGAATAGCCATGATCATCATTTGACGACAAAGCTCTAATTAGAAAACATATTTCAACAAAAATGTTGCCGCCTTTTCAGTTATAACAGGGAGCAATCGACATCAACACCTACCAAGTGTAGTGTGTTTCTAGCCCCACCATTGTCAGGTATTGAATCAGATCGGGAAGCGGGCTTTAGCAAAGTGTTTTTGGCCATGTCTGTTCCAACTTTGTATTTCCCCTAGCTGGCCAAGAACAATAATATTTCTACTAAAAATGAAGTAGACATCTGCAAATGCTAGGCATCTATGTGGCTAAGATGTTTAGGATAATTAATTACCCAGGATTTTCTTTGAGTAATGATGGCATACTATCTCAATAGATGAGCTTAGTGCACAGAGATATGACCATGTTATTCCTCATTTGAGCTATCTGGCTGAGATGTAGCCAGTCCTAGCCCGAAAGCTACACATGTATAGGACTGTGACATTTATATTAAATGACTGGAAACATGAATTATGTTATGCCTAGTAGCCTCCTCCAATTATCATTAATCCTAAACTGGATGTATTTACCCAGGAAATATAAGATTGCTTATCATCAAAGGCAGTTCTGTCCCAGTTGTCAAATGGTAAAATTGAATTTCAGATTGGGATTGATGGAGCATGTTAAATTAAATAAAAACTATTATCTCTAGGTCAGGGATGGGTAACTCCAGTCCTTGAGGGCTTGATTGGTGACACACATTTGCCCCAGCTGACAGCTGACTTCAATAATCAACTAATCATAGTCTTCAGGTTAGAATGCAATTAGTTTAATTAATCAGGTGTGATTTTCTTTTTTTTTAATAAAGGGCTGGGGGAAAGTGTGGCACCAATTAGCCCCCGGGGACTGGAGTTGCCCATCTCTGATCTAGGTCTACATCTGAGCTGGAGTCATTCTAGAACCACATACTCATTTACATGGTTTACTTTCCCTCCTCTGGTAGAACTTGTAACCATCGTCCAGCCTCATGGAATGCGGAGGGCAACTAATGTAAGTGTCAACTACAGTTCTGCACTTTATAGTAATGTAATTCTATAGACAGAATAATATTTGGTGAACATTTTATCTTTCAGCTACAGGAGACTCTACAATAACAAGTCTCGAAGGTGAAGTGTCTAAGCATTGACAACTTCAGAGGTCTACTAAACCTACATCCCAGAACTTTAGAGAGCAGTGTTAAGACTGGGCTCTCAATTGGTGCTACCAAGAAGAATGACCCTGAGATCAAATGAACCAAGACTCCATGATGTGCCTCGACCAACAACGGCTGAGCTGCTACAACTTCAAGGAGATATCACCACGCAACACAGGATGCAGTTAGCACACCTTTTGAATGGGGAAGGAGCTTTCCCTCATGTCAGACTTAGTGGTTCCTGGGAATGTGTGAAAACATTTCAGTACTCTGTAGGTTGTTGAAAGAGGGTGGCCTACAACCAAACATGAATCATATGTAAATAAGGGAAGTTTGTGTGGGCAACAAACTTGTGTATGAAACAATATTTGTGTATTCTTTATCTAGCATATAGGCATCATTATTGTGGTTTTAGAATTATTTACTAAACTGGTTTCCTTTATCTATGCTCTGGATGGTTTTCTCTTCAAATTAGCATACTTACACTAGGGCACTTATCTAGAAAGATGGACTACGCTGGTGTAAATACAGTACAAAACAAGTCAGATCACACAAATCATGTCAAATAAACATTTATTAGGGAGATAAAACAACCTATTCTCTAACCTCCAAAATAACAAAAGCGCAGTGTAAGAAAACATACTTTTAAAATATATATTTGAAATGCAAAACATACAAACCTCAGCGATATCACCCTGCCCAGACCCACCTGCTCACATCTCCAGTGCCTGCATCACCCTCTGCCACATGACCTCAAACGGCACCATTTTGTTTCTCTCTGATGTAAAACATTCAGATAAAGTACTGAACTGCTATCACCCAGACCTAGGGGAAAAAATCAATACTCTAAGAATATTTTGAAGATAAATACACAATGTAGAGACAGAAGACGAGCTGGGTTATAACCTACATCCTGTCCCTTTGTTCACTGGGGAGAACCACAGGAGAGGATTGCTGAGGGAGCATCACTGAGAACCAGGAGAATGGACATCTACCATCTACCCCCAAGATTTGTCCTATTTGAATAAACCTATTTTCCTCCCCCTGATTTGTTTGGGGATCTGTGTTAAAGAATAACATCAACTGCTTAACATTAAAGATAGGGAAAATATTCAATTTGGTGCTAATTGGGATCCAAGTGAAGAATAAAGTACAGTGTAGTCATGGAAAGTGTTCAAATTGGGTTAAAGTTCTCTATTGCAATGGATTTCCATCATTGATTCTTGAGAGGTCGTTTTTGAGATCAGTGTAGATCTGCATTCAACAACTCCAGTGGGGGTTGGAGATGGCATAGCCTAATACTAACGGAAGCATGTCTTTTCAGCCACAACCGTTGATGACGGGTGTATAAAATCGACCACACAGCCATGCTATCTCCATAAACAAACATTGGCAGTAGAATGTCCCGTACTGAAAATCTCCAGTGACTTGCAACATGGCACCGTCATAGGATGCCACCTTTTCCAGCAAGTCAGTTTGTCAAATTTCTGCCCTGCTAGAGCTGCCCCGATCAACTGTAAGTGCTGTTATTGTGAAGTGGAAACGTCAAGGAGCAACAACGGCACAGCCGCAAAGTGGTGGGCCACACAAGCTCACAGAACCGTGCCGCAGAGTGCTGAAGCGTGTAAAAACTGTCTTTCCTCGGTTGCAACACTCACTACCGAGTTCCAAATTGTCTCTGGAAGAAATGTCAGCACAAGTTGGAGTGGTGTAAAGCTCACCTCCGCTGGACTCAGGAGCAGTGGAAACGAGTTCTCTGGATTGAGGAATCACGCTTCACCATCTAGCAGTCCGACGGACGAATCTGGGTTTGGAGAACGATACCTGCGCGAATGCATAGTGCCAACTGTAAAGGAAGAATGGTCTTGGGGCTGTTTTTCATTGTTCGGGCTTGGCCCCTTCGTTCCAGTGAAGAACATCTTAACGCTACAGCATACAATGACATTCTAGACAATTCTGTGCTTCAAACTTTGTGGCAACAATTTTCCCTTGCCTGTTTCAGCAAGACGATGACCCCGTTGTGTGGGCGAGCGGTTTGCTGATGTCACTGTTGTGAACAGAGTGCCCCATGGTGGCGGTGGGGTTACGGTATGGGCAGGCATAATCTACGGACAACGAACAGAATTGCTGGTCACAGAATTGTGAGGAGATCCTAAGGCCCATTTCTTTTTTCTTTTAAGGTATCTGTGACCAACAGATTCATATCTGTATTCCCAGTCATGTGAAATCCATAGATTAGGAGCTAATTCATTTATTTCAATTGACTGATTTCCTCATGAACTGTAACCTAATGTGCAGCACAGTATCGCTCAACTCAGACAGCGGTGTGTAGCCTACTGTAACTGCTGGCAAAGTAATTCAAAGCCTGTACTTTATCACTCAGGATATAACTTTCCAGTGCTACTATTTTTGCCATGTAGGCCTAATGTTGTTATTAAAACAAAATCAGTCAACCCCATAGTAGAATAGTTTTTACATATTTACCTAGTCAGCTTGTTCTGTATTTTATGCGAGATAAATATTCCTCGAGGGACATTCAAGTTGCGAGAGCCATGAGAGGGGAAACATGTCCGATTCTGATTAGCAGTCAATACACAACACTTCCATGAAAGCAGTTTTGGCAAATGTAGTTTGAAAAAAAAGTTGGGGATCCCAGTTTTACGTTGCTACCACGTTTATTTATCTACTCCTTCAATTGCGGGTGTGGCATCGTTTTACAAATGCAGTTTTACAACCTGAGTTTTAAGAATGGTTTCGGCGCAACAAAGCTTATAAAGGGGAAATGTCCTCTTAAAAGGGCAATGAAATACTTTGTAATAGAAACAAAGCAAAAGTCAAATTTTGAGTGAAATTATTTTTATTCATATTCATTATAGAAAATAATTAATAATATCAATCAGGATGTTGTGTCCAATGGGGTAAATGCAAATGGATGCAGGTCACTGAACTAAATGACTATCGCCCGTGGCACTCACTTCTGTCATCATGAAGTGCTTTGAGAGGCTAATCAAGGATCATATCATCTCCACCTTACCTGACACCCTAGACCCACTCTAATTGGCATACTGCCCCAATAGATCCACGGATGATGTAATCGCACTGCACACTGCCCTATCCCATCTGGACAAGAGGAATACCTATGTAAGAATGCTGTTCATTGACTACAGCTCAGCATTCAACAACATAGTCCCTTCCAAACTCAGGACCCTGGGATTGAACACGGGGGCCCCTCGGGGGTGTGTGCTTTGTGCCCTTCTGTACTCCCTGTTCACCCACGACTGAGCAGCCGCACACGACTCCAACACCAAGTTTGCTGACGACACAACGGTGGTAGGACTGATCGACAATAAAGCAGAATATAGGGAGGAAGTCCGAGACCTTATCAGCCAGACAGAGAAGCTGATCGGGGACTACAGGAACTGGAGGGCGAGCACACCCCCGTCCACATTGATTGGGCTGTAGTGGAGCGGGTCGAGAGCTTCAAGTTCCTCTGTGTTCACATCACTAAGGAATTAACATTGTCCACACACCCACACAGTTGTAAACAGGGCACGACAGCGTCTTTCCCCCCTCAGGAGGCAGAAAAGATTTGTCATGGGCCCTCATTCTCAAAGTTATACAGCTGCACCATTGAGAGCATCTTGACTGGCTTCATCACCGCTTGGTATGGCCACTGCAAGGCATCCGACCGCAATGCGCTACATAGGGTGGTGAGTACGGCCTAGTACATCACTGGGGCCGAGCTCCCTGCCAACCATGACCTCTATATACCAGGTGGCGTAAGAGGAAGGCCCAACAAATTGTGAAGACTCCAGCCACCCATGCCATAAACTATTTTCTCTAATCAAATGGCTCCCCAGACTACCTGCATTGACCCTTTTTTGCACTAACCCTATGCACACAAGCTGGATTCTACCCACACACTCACATATACACTGACACCCCAACACACACACTCACTTTTTTTACACTAACTTTTTTTTATACACTGGCTCTATGCACACCTGACTCTACCCACACACTCACACATACTGACACCCCAATATACACACACACACATTCACACTCACCACACGATGCTGCTACTGTCTTATCTATCCTTTTGCCTAGTCACTTTACCTCTATATGTACATAGCTACCTCAATTACCTCGTATCCCTGCATATCGACTCGGTATTGGTACTCTCTGTATAGACAGCTCCTTCAGAAAGTATTCACACCCCTTGACTTGTTCTGTTTTGTTACAGCCTGAATTTAAAATGGATTAAACTTAGATTTTTTTTGTCACTGGCCTACACACAATATCCCATAATGTCAAAGTGGAATAATATTTATAGAAATATTTACATATTACTACAAAATAAAAAAGCTGAAACGTCTTGTCAGTAAGTATTCAACCCCTTTGTTATGACAAGCCTAAATCACTACAAAGATACAGCCGTCCTTCCTAACTCAGTTGCCGGAGAGTAAGGATGCAAATGGTGACTTTAAAACAGTTACAGAGATTAATGGCTGTGATAGGAGAACTGAGGATGGATCAACAACATTGTAGTTACTCCACAATACTAACCTAATTGACAGAGTGAAAAGAAGGAAGCCTGTACAGAATACAAATATTCCAAAACATGGATCCTGTTTGCAACAAGGCACTGCTGAAAATGTGGCAAAGCAATTCACTTTTTGTCCTGAATACACATTGTTATGTTTGGGGCAAATCCAATACAACACATTACTGAGTACCACTCTCCATATTTTCAATCATAGTGGTGGTTGGTTGCATCATGTTTATTCTTTCAGTGAAATACGGAACCGTTCCGTATTTTATCTAACGGGCGGCATCCATAAGTCTAAATATTCCTGTTACATTGCACAACCTTCAATGTTATGTCATAATTATGTAAAATTCTGGTAAATTAGTTCGCAACGAGCCAGGCGGCCCAAACTGTTGCATATACCCTGACTCTGCGTGCAATAAACGCAAGAGAAGTGACACAATTTCACCTGGTTAATATTGCCTGCTAACCTGGATTTCTTTTAGCTAAATATGCAGGTTTAAAAATATATACTTCTGTATATAGATTTTAAGAAAGGCATTGATGTTTATGGTTAGGTACAGTCATGCAACGATTGTGCTTTTTTCACAAATGCGCTTTGTTAAATCATCCCCCGTTTGGCGAAGTTGGCAGTCTTTGTTAGGAAGAAATATGCTTCACACAGTTCGCAACGAGCCAGGCGGCCCAAACTGCTGCATATACCCTGACTCTGTTGCAAGAGAAGTGACACATTTTCCCTAGTTAAAAGAAATTCATGTTAGCAGGCAATATTAACTAAATATGCAGGTTTAAAATATATACTTGTGTATTGATTTTAAGAAAGGCATTGATGTTTATGTTTAGGTACACGTTGGAGCAACGACAGTCCTTTTTCACGAAAGCGCACCGAATCGATTAAATGCAACGCAGAACACGCTAGATAAACTAGTAATATCATCAACCATGTGTAGTTAACTAGTGATTATGATTGATTGATTGTTTTTTATAATATAAGTTTAATGCTAGCTAGCAACTTACCTTGGCTTACTGCATTCGCGTAACAGGCATGCTCCTCGTGGAGTGCAATGTCAAATCTAATTTTATTTGTCACATACACATGGTTAGCAGATGTTAATGCGAGTGTAGCGAAATGCTTGTGCTTCTAGTTCCGACAATGCAGTAATAACCAACGAGTAATCTAGCTAACAATTCCAAAACTACTACCTTATACACACAAGTGTAAAGGGATAAAGAATATGTACATAAATATATATGAATGAGTGATGGTACAGAGCGGCATAGGCAAGATGCAGTAGATGGTATCGAGTACAGTATATACATATGAGATGAGTATGTAAACAAAGTGGCATAGTTTAAAGTGGCTAGTGATACATGTATTACATAAAGATGCAGTAGATGATATAGAGTACAGTATATACGTATACATATGAGATAAATAATGTAGGGTATGTAAACATTATATTAAGTAGCATTGTTTAAAGTGGCTAGTGATATATTTTACATCAATTCCCATTATTAAAGTGGCTGGAGTTGAGTCAGTGTGTTGGCAGCAGCCACTCAATGTTAGTGGTGGCTGTTTAACAGTCTGATGGCCTTGAGATAGAAGCTGTTTTTCAGTCTCTCGGTCCCAGCTTTGATGCACCTGTACTGACCTCGCCTTCTGGACGATAGCGGGGTAAACAGGCAGTGGCTCGGGTGGTTGTTGTCCTTGATGATCTTTATGGCCTTCCTGTGACATCGGGTGGTGTAGGTGTACTGGAGGGCAGGTAGTTTGCCCCCGGTGATGCGTTGTGCAGACCTCACTACCCTCTGGAGAGCCTTACGGTTGTGGGCGGAGCAGTTGCCGTACCAGGCGGTGATACAGCCCGCCAGGATGCTCTCGATTGTGCATCTGTAGAAGTTTGTGAGTGCTTTTGGTGACAAGCCGAATTTCTTCAGCCTCCTGAGGTTGAAGAGGCGCTGCTGCGCCTTCTTCACGATGCTGTCTGTGTGGGTGGACCAATTCAGTTTGTCTGTGATGTGTACGCCGAGGAACTTAAAACTTACTACCCTCTCCACTACTGTTCCATCGATATGGATATGTAGTCTCGTTTGTGTAGCCAGAAGGCTGACATTTCATTTATTTTATGTAGTGACTAAATACATTTTTCAAAACAAAACCTTGAGATGATAATTAAATGTATTGCTAGAATAGGCGTACCATTGATTTTCAGGCTAATGAATGATAACGAATGTAATAAGTCAATCTTAGCTGTTATATACAGTGGGGCAAAAAAGTATTTAGTCAGCCACCAATTGTGCAAGTTCTCTTAAAAGATGAGAGAGGCCTGTAATTTTCATCATAGGTACACTTCAACTATGACAGACAAAATTAGAAAAAAATCCAGAAAATCACATTGTAGGATTTTTAATGAATTTATTTGCAAATTATGGTGGAAAATAAGTATTTGGTCAATAACAAAAGTTTATCTCAATACTTTGTTATATACCCTTTGTTGGCAATGACAGAGGTCAAATGTTTTCTGTAAGTCTTCACAAGGTTTTCACACACTGTTGCTGGTATTTTGGCCCATTCCTCCATGCAGATCTCCTCTAGAGCAGTGATGTTTTGGGGCTGTTGCTGGGCAACATGGACTTTCAACTCCCTCCAAAGATTTTCTATGAGGTTGAGATCTGGAGACTGGCTAGGCCACTCCAGGACCTTGAAATGCTTCTTACGAAGCCACTCCTTAAGTGGGAGAACTTGCACAATTGGTGGCTGTCTAAATACTTTTTTGCCCCACTGTATAAAATATAGCATACCTTAGAATGTCACATGATTCACGGCGGGTTTGGATTCGTGGGCAAAATATAAGCGCAACATGCAACAATTTCAAAGATTTTACTGAGTTACAGTTCATCATATAAAGAAATCAGTCCATTTAAATATATTCATTAGGCCCTAATCTATTTATTTCACATGACTGGACAGGGGTGCAGCCATCAGTCGGCCTTGGAGGGCACCCCCCACCCCCCAGACGGTTCCACAGGTGATGAAGGGATGTGAAGGTCCTGGGCTGGCGTGGTTACACGTGGTCTCCGGTTGTGAGGCCGGTTGGACATACTGCCAAATTCTCTAAAACAATGTTGGAGCCAGCTTATGGTAGAGAAATTAAACATTCAATTCTCTGGCAAACAGCTCTGGTGGACATTCCTGCAGTCAGCATGCCAATTGCACGCTCCCTCAACTTGAGACAGCTATGGCGTTGTGTGACAAAACTCTTTATAGTGTTTTGTTTACATTTTAGAGGCGATAAGGTGATAGTTGCATGCCGCCACCTAATAATGTATTGGCTGTGTATCGGCTTACTATTCTGTAGTATGAATTCATTACACTTTGTGAAAAAATTGCCCTACCAACTATAACCTTACACCTATTGAAACCTCATCACTGGGAACTACTTTTAGCCCTATCTGATCCTACAGAGAGCGGGAGGTTCTGGGAAATTGCGTTCAAATCTAGAAAAAATACTGCATTCTTGCCAGAGGGGTCTCCAAAAACACTTAAACACACATACAGTAGTTACACTGTGCAGCTTTTAAATTGGTTTTGAATTAGGTATTGTACTTCGCTACTTTTGTTTAAGCATCTGTTACATAGTGCATTTTTGTAGGCTAGATTTTGTAGTTTTTGTAGGCTACAGTAGAGGGATGACACGGAAAGGTTGTGGCAGCCCCTCAGAGTCAGAAAGAAAATTGCTCATCGTTGTTCAGAGATTCTAATTTCCTGCAAGTTTCTAAAGACGTAACGGCATGCATGGGAATGCTTGCACATTAAATATAACTTTGTAATCAGTTAGCGATGCTAATGAAAATAGTTTTGGTAAACGGAAAGGCTTTCCCCAAAACCTTCTCAATTCAATGTTAACTACAAAGTAGGCTTACCTGGCAGAATGATATCATGATTATTTGTATCAATCAGGTGGGCATTTGTATAGCAAACTCTGCAATCATGTGCAGTGTAGAAACATCTCTAACCAAACACATTCCTCTCTTTCTACATTTGCAATTAAAGGGGAATCAATCAACAACAACATAAAATTATCCCACATTTCTTCGGGTGTGATTTATGCATTAACATCCACTCAGAACATCCAATTTTGTTGCATTCTATAAATAATTGTAATTTTGATAGTGGAAAGCAAAACAAAATGGGAAAAAATCATAAACCAGGAAAAATATTACAGAGAAAATGGAATTTGGGAAAATACTAAACCGAATTAATCAAATGGGGTGTGTGAGTGGAAGATGGAGAAAAGTTAGTGAATGAGGGAAAGTGTGAATGGGTGAGTGAATGTCATTGCATGGAAAAGATCATGTGTAACAACGTTTAGGTAACTTTAGAGAAATTAGCTATATATCAAGGTCAATGTTTTTATTTTAAATGTAACTTAATTACTTTGACTCTGACCATGTTTTAAATGACCTACACCCATGCCTGCGACGTTCAGGCCCTCCCCTACCCGAGCCTGATAACACAGCTTCTTCCTCAGTTTAATAGTATCAATAAGCTGCTTGTCTCTGTATCCCCGCTCCCTGAGTGTTTTGGCTGCTCAATGATGAGATGTGAGAGAGAGCTGTTGGCTGACGTTAGCCAACTACTTTTCATCACTCTAAACTCCGACAAAATGTCTGGAACATTATTATTTTCTATCAACTCTGACAATATTTTTGCTAGGGCTGGCACAATTACCATATAACCGTGAAACCAACGGTTATGAAGACCGTCATGAAAATAAAATAACCGCCATAACCATTCTTTTTTATTGAAGATTGGATGGCTGGGCATTCATGCAGTTGAGTCCGTTTCTGCGGTAATATGGACTCTTAACTCTTATGAAACTTTTTTGCTCCTTGCTGAAACAATCAAGGTGTTGTAGCAAATGTTCTACATTCCGAGCAGCACTGTAGATATTAAGATGAGCGAGATGTAAGACTTTGCTCTCGCAGTCACACACAGTGTCTGCGCAGCTTCACGCTGTTACAGCATGGTAGCCAGGGCACCAAAACAGCTGAGAAGTGGAGGTTTGCGCTTCAAAGCTTTGTTGTTCAAGAAATTGACCCACTATGCAGTTTACTTTCTGCATCTGCGTCATATTGCTGAGTCTACCTTTTTAAAGGGACATTTCTAAAATGTTCAACTTCATATTCATAATCTCCAGCCGGGTGTAGAAATAATTAGGACTTTGTGACTGTGTTAACTAGTGACGACCCATATTGATGTGTATTCCTCCTACTTTTACTTCCTGCTTTTACTTCCTGCTTTTACTTTCTGCTTTTACTTCCTGCTTTTACTTCCTGCTTTTACTTCCTGCTTTGCTCCTATGGGTATACTCTCAATGGCCGCCAGTCCATCCATTATGCCATCATTGACTTGAATGAGTACGCCCGTTCCATTCATTCTATTTCTAGAGCAGCACATGCGGTCAGGAACTGAGGAGAGGAGAAAATGTGCTCCATAAAAAATACAATTTGACAGTGAATATTCTACGTGTTGTTCTTGACCCCGTAAAACACTGGATATTTTGGCACTGTGTTTCTGAGGCTAACCCCTGAAAAGTCGGCGCTAACCCTGCTGCGGAGCAGGGCCAGCTAGCCCTGGGCTAAGGTTGGTGCTAGTCCACTATAGAATGTGCAAGTGTGAACACTCGCTTAGCCCTGGGCTAAAATCTCTTAGCCCAGGGCTAAAGAGACTCTTAGCCCTGGGCCTAGTGTGGGCTTGATGAAAAACACAGCGTAAATTACAACAGGTTAAGCTTATTGATATACATGTATTATTTGAAACAAATGGATTGTTTGAAATGCAGTGACTCTGTGTGTTGTGTACTAAGACTTCATTGCATATTTGACAGGGTACCTTCTAAGAGAAATCAAGAGGGCAGACATCCCACTTCCAGAGGGAGAAGTGAACCCGGTTGCACCCCTGCCCAAACATGTCCTAGTTATAATGGTTAGCGCACCCTACCTGTCTCTCTAGAACGTTATAAATCCTTTTATCATAAGAATGAAGTATTGACTTCGTCCCAAATGGCACCATATGTTCCCTAAGTAGTGCACTATATATAGGGAACATATGGTGCCATTTGGGACACCGCCTGAATTGCCATTGCCATTGCTATTGACTCTGTATGTATGGCTGTCTCCAGGAGCAGTTGCAGAGGTTGGAGGTGGAGCTGAGCGAGGTGACCAGGAATAAGGAGAAGCTACAGAAGAACCTCCTGGAGCTGACAGAGTATACACACATGCTGCGCATCACACGCAACTTTGTGCACCGCAGAGCAGAGGTAGGTCCAACAGCTTCTCCACAAAGCAGGATCCCACCACTTTACAACACTTTGCCCCTCAGTTTGACTTAAGAGCACTTGCAATGGCTTTGATTTGCTTCATGAAGAGACTGAGCAAATTTTAGGGTCACATGATTTGGCTTTGCGCATAACATCGAGGCTTTCTTTTCTCTTTTTTTTCTTTATAGAGGATGTTTTGGGGATACATCTGGGGCTAGCCAAAATCTTGCTGCTTGTCTTTTATTCATTTATGCATGGGAAAATTCTTGCCCTTTTTCTAACAATGTGTTATGGGGGTGTATGTGTTTTGTGTGTGTCCTCACACTGGGGTTATGTTTCACAGTGTGAGCCCCCGCAGGTCCAGTATGAGGAGTTCCCCTTCCTAGAAAAGGATTCCATGATGGACTACAGCAGCATGCAGCGACTAGGGGCCAAACTAGGGTAAAGGGCTATCAGCAGTCATATATATTTGTACACACTTGGGTATTTGTGCCTGTTTACTGTAATACCCTGTTTATCTCAACCTCACTCCTGCAGGTTTATATCAGGGCTGATTCAGAGAAGGAAAATAGAGGCCTTTGAGCGCATGCTGTGGAGAGTGTGTAAGGGCTACACCATCCTTAGCTACTCTGAGATTGACGAGTACTTGGAGGACCCTGACACGGTGGGTCAAAGTTGTTATGCCTGAGAGAGATTCTTAGCCCTTTTCTAAATGATTGAGTGTGAGATAAAATAATAAGGTACTGCTTACCACATAGGTAAATTTAACAGCATCCCTGTTGGGCCTGTGAGAGGTAAAACATCTCACCTCAGCCTTACCATGTCTATATTCTAATCCGCTTCCTGTTCTCTGGTTATTGCAGGGTGAGCCAACTAAGAGTGTGGTTTTCCTCATCTCCTACTGGGGCGAGCAGATCGGACAGAAAGTCAAGAAGATCTGTGACTGGTAATTAAAACACCTCTCCAACTGACCTGTTACACTTTCAGCCTGAGGTGATTCCCTGTCAAACCATTAGGCCTGTTATCTTGCCCCCAACAAGCTCTGAAGACTGTGGCTTTAACCTATGTGATAACATCATGGAGCTTGTCTTTTTGCCCCTCAGCTACCACTGTCACGTGTATCCATACCCCAACAGCAATGAGGAGAGGAATGATGTTGTGGAGGGACTCAGGACTCGCATCCAGGACCTGCACACTGTAAGCTCTCTAAAATACTTGTGAGCAACAACATAGTGGGTGATGTTTTTTTTAGTTTGTTTTGTCTTTAAGTAATGAAAATAACTTTTTTGACTATCAAATTTGTACAGTTAAAAATACAGATGTTTTCTTTTTAATATTACACCCATGTATTCTTTAACCAGAAAAGGTTAACTCCAGAGATCTCTCCCTAATGTCACTGGCTAACTTAAAATATAAGCTATCAACAGATTAAGGTGTTATTCCTGCTGAATTTAGCTGTTGGAATACAGTGCCTTCAGAAAGTATTTTAGTCCTCTTTTTTTAGTCCTGTTTTTGGTCCTTCCTCTATTTCTGATGTCGATCCAGTTTCTAGTTCTATTTTGTTTGTTTTTTGTCCTTCCTCTATTTCTGATCCATCTGGTCCACTCAGTTTGATTTCTATTTGTAACTGCTATTTCACAACATCTCTTAACCTACAGTTGAAGTCGGAAGTTTACATACACTTAGGTTGGAGTCATTAAAACTCGTTTTTTCAACCACTCCACAAATTTCTTGTAAACAAACTATAATTTTGGCAAGTCGGTTAGGACATCTACATTGTGCATGACGCAAGTAATTTTTCCAACAATTGTTTACAGACAGATTATTTAACTTATAATTCACTGTATCACAATTCCAGTGGGTCAGAAGTTTACATACACTATGTTGACTGTGCATTTCAACAGCTTGGAAAATTCCAGAAAATGATGTCAGGGCTTTAGAAGCTTCTGATAGGCTACTTGACATAATTTGAATCAATTGGAGGTGTACCTGTGGATGTATTTCAATGCCTACCTTCAAACTCAGTGCCTCTTTGCGTGACATAGGAAAATCAAAAGAAATCAGCCAAGACCTCAGAAAATAAATTGTAGACCTCAGCAAGTCTGGTTCATCCTTTGGAGCAATTTCCAAACGCCTGAAGGTACCTTGTTCATCTGTACAAACAATAGTACACAAGTATTAACACAATGGGACCACGCAGCTGTCATACTGCTCAGGAAGGAGTTCTGTCTCCTAGAGATGAACGTACTTTGGTGTGAAAAGTGCAAATCAATCCCAGAACAACATCAAAGGATCTTGTGAAGATGCTTGAGGAAACAGGAGCAAAAATATCTATATCCACAGTAAAACGAGTCCTATATCAACATAACCTTAAAGGCCGCTCAGCAAGGAATAAGCCACTGCTCTAAAACCGCCATAAAAATGCCAGACTACGGTTTGCAACTGCACATGGGGACAAAGAACTTACTTTTTGGAGAAATGTCGTCTGGTCTGATGAAACAAAAATAGAACTGTTTGGTCATAATGACCATCGTTATGTTTGGAGGAAGAAGGGGGAGGCTTGCAAGCCGAAGAACACCATCCCAACCTTGAAGCACGGGGGTGGCAGCATCATGTTGTGGGGGTACTTTGCTGCAGGAGGGACTGGTGCACTTCACAAAATAGATAGCATCATGAGGCAGGAGAATTACGCAGATATATTGACGCAACATCTCAAGACATCAGTCAGGAAGTTAAAGATTGGTCGCAAATGGGTCTTCCAAATGGACAATGACCCCAAGCATACTTTTGTGGCAAAGTTGTGGCAAAATGGCTTAAAGACAACAAAGTCAAGATATTCACAAAGCCCTGATCTCAATCCTATAGAAAATCTGTGGGCAGAACTGAAAAAGCGTGTGCGAGCAAAGAGGCCTACAAACCTGACTCAGTTACACCAGCTCTGTCTGGAGGAATGAGCCAAAATTCACCCAACTTATTGTGGTAAGCTTGTGGAAGGCTACCCAAAACGTTTAACCCAAGTTAAACAATTTAAAGGCAATGCTAACAAATACTAATTGAGTGTATGTAAACTTCTGACCCACTGGGAATGTGAAAGAAATAAAAGCTGAAATAAATCATTCTCTCTCCTATTATTCTGACATTTCACATTCTTAAAATAAAGTGGTGATCCTAACTAACCTAAGACAGGGAACTTTTACTAGGATTAATTGTCAGGAATTGTGAAAAGCTGAGTTTAAATGTATTTGGCTAAGGTGTATGTAAACTTCGGACTTCAACTGTATACCCCTTGACTTCTTCCACATTTTATTACAGCCTGAATTCAAAATGGATTAAATGGATTTGTTACCCTCACCCATCTATACACACTACCCAATAATGACAAAGTAAAAACATGTTTTTAGATTTGTTGTACATTTATTGAAAATGAAATACAGAAATATCTCATCTACATACAGTACCAGTCAAAAGTTTGGACACACCTACTCATTCCAGGGTTTTTCTTTATTTTTTACTATTTTCTACATTGTAGAATAAGACATCAAAACTATGAAATAACACATGGAATCATGTAGTAACCTAAAAAGTGTTAAACAAATCAAAATATATTTTATATTTGAGACGCTTCAAAGTAGCCACCCTTTGCCATGTTGACAGCGTTGCACATTCTTGGCATTCTCTGAACCAGCTTCATGAGGTAGTCACCTGGAATGCATTTTAATTAACAGGTTTGCCTTGTTAATTTGTGGAAATGATTTCCTTCCTAATGCGTTTGAGCCAATCGGTTGTATTGTGACAGTGTAGGGGTGGTATTTAGAAGATAGCCCAATTTAGTGAAAGACAAAGTCCATATTATGGCAAGAACAGCCGCAAATAAGCAAAGAGAAATTACTTTAAGACATGAAGGTCAGTCAATCCGCAAAAAACAAATGAAACTGGCAGTTGCTATGATGAAACTGGCTCTCGTGAGTACCGCCACAGGAAAGGAAGACCCAGAGTTACCTCTGCTGTAGAGGATAAGTTCACTGCACCTCAGATTGCAGCCAAAATAAATGCCTTTGAGTTCAAGTAACAGACACATCTAAGACGGAGCTGCTCTTCCTCCCGGGAAGGACTGCCCGTTCCATGATCTCGCCATCACGGTTGACAACTCCATTGTGTCCTCCTCCCAGAGCGCTAAGAACCTTGGCGTGATCCTGGACAACACCCTGTCGTTCTCAACTAACATCAAGGCGGTGGCCCGTTCCTGTAGGTTCATGCTCTACAACATCCGCAGAGTACGACCCTGCCTCACACAGGAAGCGGCGCAGGTCCTAATCCAGGCACTTGTCATCTCCCGTCTGGATTACTGCAACTCGCTGTTGGCTGGGCTCCTGCCTGTGCCATTAAACCCTACAACTCATCCAGAACGCCGCAGCCCGTCTGGTGTTCAACCTTCCCAAGTTCTCTCACGTCACCCCGCTCCTCCGCTCCCTCCACTGGCTTCCAGTTGAAGCTCGCATCCGCTACAAGACCATGGTGCTTGCCTACGGAGCTGTGAGGGGAACGGCACCTCAGTACCTCCAGGCTCTGATCAGGCCCTACACCCAAACAAGGGCACTGCGTTCATCCACCTCTGGCCTGCTCGCCTCCCTACCACTGAGGAAGTACAGTTCCCGCTCAGCCCAGTCAAAACTGTTCGCTGCTCTGGCCCCCAATGGTGGAACAAACTCCCTCACGACGCCAGGACAGCGGAGTCAATCACCACCTTCCGGAGACACCTGAAACCCCACCTCTTTAAGGAATACCTAGAAACACAAGCAATGATGAGACCAAAATTGAGATTTTTGGTTCCAACCGCCGTGTCTTTGTGAGACGCAGAATTGGTGAACTAATGATCTCTGCATGTGTGGTTTCCACTGTGAAGCATGGAGGAGGAGGAGGTGTGATGGTGCGGGGGTGCTTTGCGGGTGACACTGTCAGTGATTTATTTAGAATTCAAGGCACAATTAACCAGATTGGCTACCACATCATTCTGCAGCGATACGCAATCCCATCTGGTTTGCGCTTAGTGGGACTATCATTTGTTTTTCAACAAGACAATGACCCAAAACACACCTCCAGGCTGTGTAAGGGCTATTTGACCAAGAAGCAGAGTGATGGAGTGCTGCATCAGATGACCTGGCCTCCACAATCAACCGACCTCAACCCAATTGAGATGGTTTGGAATGAGTTGGACCGCCGTGTGAAGGAAAAGCAGCCAACAAGTGCTCAGCATATGTGGGAACTCCTTCAAGACTGTTGGAAAAGCATTCCTAATGAATGTGGTTGAGAGAGTGCCAAGAATATGCAAAGTTGTCAAGGCAAAGGGTGGCTATTTGAAGAATCTCAAATATAAAATATATTTTTATTTGTTTAACACTCTTTTGGTTACTACATAATTCCATATGTGTTATTTTATAGTTTTGATGTCTTCACTATTATTCTACAATGTAGAAAATAGTCTAAATAAAGAAAAACCATTGAATGGTATGTCTAAACTTTTGAATGGTACTGTAAGTATTCACACCCTTGAGTTAATACATGTTAGAATCACCTTTGGCATCGAGTCTTCCTGCATAAGTCTCTGAGAGCTTTTCACACCTTGATTGTATGATATTTTCCCATTATTCTTCCCATTATTCAAAATTCTTAGAGATCTGTCAAATTGGTTGTTGATCTTTGCCTGATCCAGCCTCACAGCCATTAAACTCTGTAACTGTTTTAATGTCACCATTGGCCCCATGGTGAAATCCCTGAGCGGTTTCCTTTCTCTCCAGCAGCTGATTTAGGAAGGGCTCATGTATCTTTATATTGATACACCATCCAAAGTGTAATTAATAACATTACCATGCTCAAAGGGATATGCAATGTCTGCTTTAAAAATATATATATTTACCCATCTACCAATAGGTACCCTTCTTTGCGAGGCATTGGAAAACCTCATCGGTCTTTGTGGTTGTATCTGTGTTTGAAATTCACTGCTTGACTAAGGGACCTTACAGATAATTGTATGTGTGGGGTACAGAGATGAGGTAGTCATTCAGAAATCATGTTAAACACTATAATTAAACACAGAGTGAGATCATGCAACATATTATGTGACTTGTTAAGCAAATTTCTACTCTTGAACTTATTTAGGCTTGCCATAACAAAGCGGTTGAATACTTACTGACTCAGCTTTTAATTTTTTATAATTTGTATACCTTTCTAAAAACATAATTCCACTTTGACATTATGGTGTATTGTGTGTAGGCTAGTGACACAAAATCTCACCATGCTCAAAGCAATATTCAATGTCTGCTTTTTAAAAAGTTTTACCCATCTACCGAGATATACAGTCACTACAAAGATGCAGGCCAATGGTGACATTAAAACAGTATCCCTTAAAGAATGGACCTCATGCTTCCAGCTACGGCGAAGATTATAACTTCTTGGAAAGAAGCAGAATGGAGTGTGAGGGGTAGAGGTTTAGGAGCGAGAGGGAGAGTGCTCTCACTCAGGCGCCAGGGCGTGACCACTCTGGGGTCACTTGACTCTGCTTGTGCCTTGCAGTCTGGAAGACTGTTCAGATCAATCGTTTTGGAAGTTCTACCTCTGAAGAAAAAAAGAACTAAATTAACCTCTGGTCCCAGCACGTGATCTCCATGGGGTCTCAACTGAAGGCTGACTCTCCCTCCTCCCTTCCTCCCTCATGCGAACACACGCACATTCCAGAACTTAAAGCACACAGACTCAAATTCCCTCCCTGGCATGTTCATTGCATTTTCTCTAGCCCTCACACAACATTCTTAGACATTCATTCATCATTTACCCAACAGTGTCTCATGCCAAAAATACCTTTGCTTCAATACCCAAACAAGCTATGGGCCCTTGCACTCAGTGGAGGCTGCGCTCAACGAGCCTAAGTCAATTCTACACACCCTTTTGATATTCTGAATGAATGTGAAATCCCTTCCATTAGTTAAAATGTCATACTAATACCCCCCACCCCAACCCCCGGCTTCCACCAGGTACTCCACAGGACAGAGGACTACCTGAGACAAGTCTTGAACAAGGCCTCTGAGTCCGTCTACACCTGGGTCATCCAGGTTAAGAAGATGAAGGCCATCTACCACATCCTCAACCTGTGTAGCTTTGACGTCACCAACAAGTGTCTGATAGCCGAGGTGTGGTGCCCTGTCAACGATCTGCCCATCCTGCGAAGGGCATTAGAGGAAGGCTCGGTGAGTCAGCTCCCTGTTACAATGGCTCCCTGTGTAATGTCATCGTTGGGCTTAACTATTTTATTGTTTTGGATTGTATTGTCATTGTTTGTGACCCCAACTTCTAACTACACTTTGTTCAGTATTTGGCTAAACCAACAGTCACACACCCAGTCAGCATGGCCTGCTTTAATAATGGGGTTTTGGTTGTGGTAGAAAAAGGGAAATTGTTCTCGTCTTGACCACCTCTGATCATTTAAGACAGATCCAGGTATTTAGAGAGTTGGGCCAACTTTTTGAATTGTGAATATTGTTATAATTCTAGACATTCAGTTACATAGCATTATTTTAATATTCCCATGTAATGTTTATATGCGATAACATGGCTGCCATAGAATTTTGAATTGTCATGTAAATGCTTCATAATGCTTATTCTAGACATTATTGTCCATGTACTGTAATGTTAATGAGGCGCTAACATGGCTGCCATAGAATGTTATAGTGTCATGTAAATGAATAATAATGCAGAAACCTCAATTGCCCAACTCTAAATACATGGCTCTGGTTTAATTTATTAAACTAGTCTAGTCGTGGGTCCTGTTGGGCCCCAATTGAGGGCTACCAGGGCTTCTGTCTATTATTACATTACATACAATGTGACCTTATAATATGTAATGACGTACATAATATAAGGTCACATTCAGTTCAATGACAGCAGTCCATGCAAAGGTTCTGCCAGTCCTTTAAAAGGCTTAAATGAGGCTTCTAAATACAAGGCTTAAATGGTCAATATATTTGAACAGTCTTGAATGGTCTAAAATATTTGAACTAACTGTTTGATGAGATAGGATTCTGTCTCCATTTGGAGAAAACAAATGATGTCTCAAATAATTGGGTTGCCATCACTCAATCTCCATGCAACCTTAATAGGCTAACATTGCAATAATCTCAGTCTGAAAAGCCACTCTCTTGACATTATTGGCTTACCTTTACAGAGGAAAAGTGGAGCCACGGTGCCTTCTTTTGTCAACCGTATTCCCAGCAATGACACTCCACCAACCCTAATAAGGACCAACAAGTTCACATCAGGCTTCCAGAACATAGTGGAGGCCTATGGAGTGGGCAACTATAGAGAGGTTAATCCAGGTACAGTACGCCCTCGCTAGCCAATGACCGCTGATTACTACATTTAGGATTAAATCACATGCTATCATTAGGCCTACTGCTTTTATGTTTTCTGTTTGTTTGCTATTTCTATGAGCCACATGCCTGTAGCCAAAGACACATGTTCACTCCTAACAAGAATGGACAATAAAGTTTTACACTTTATTGATAGTTGAATGTGTATATGGAGGAATTATGATGTATTGTCTGTTGTGTCTAACAGCTCCTTACACAATCATCACCTTCCCCTTCCTGTTTGCTGTGATGTTTGGAGACCTGGGCCATGGTGTGATCATGGCTCTGTTTGCTCTCTGGATGGTGCTGTATGAGGACAATCGCAAACTGAAACACACCAGGAATGAGGTGAGAGGGGCAGAGGAGATGCTGTCAGTGTGTACGTCCCAAATGACACCCTATTCCCTACGTAGTGCACTAGTTTTGACCAGTGGCCATGGGTTTTGGCCAAAAGTAGTGCACTACGTAGGGAATAGGGTGCCGTTTGGGATGCTGACCGGTTGTGTGGGGAAATTGTTTCTGGTCTAAATGAGCTAAATGAGTAATAAGCAAACAGTAAATGTTGTGGTTAGCTGGATGTTTCCCCCTACGTTGACAATGGTGTATTTGTATGCTCAGATCTGGAACACATTCTTTGAGGGCCGTTACATCATCCTTATGATGGGCTTGTTCTCGGTCTATACCGGACTCATCTACAACGACTGCTTCTCCAAGTCTCTTAACATCTTTGGCTCGGGCTGGAACGTCAATGCCATGTTTAAATCTGGAAATTGGACTTGGTAAGTACTGTACTGTAATATGTTCTGTACTGTAAAATCTGTTCCCTAGATTACAGAGATTATTAGGTCAGGGTGAAAGGCCACATGATCACAACTCAATGCCAATATGTTTTGGTTTTTGATGTCCTATCACTGATTGGCCATACTGGTTTTTCAATTATATATTAATTACAAGTCAAATTAAGTATAACAATTGCAAAGATGTATGTGACATTAAAGATTACATCACCTGATAGCTTGCTCTTTTAATTGTTCACTTTTGTATTTTCTTTAAAAGGGATTCCACACTCCGCACCAATGCCTTTCTGACCCTTGATCCCAATGTCCCTGGGGTTTTCAATGGACCCTACCCTTTGGGCATTGACCCGGTAAGTACATGGCTTTATGATTCATGGTCACAAACTTCTTTGTCTTGTCTCTATGTTCGCTACACACACAAGTTATTCCGTCTCTTCTTAACCATACACCTCTCACCAACCAGGTCCAATAAAATAAGTCATGGATCATTACTCATTGTCATTTCAATGTTTTGTTAACAATCGCATCAGTCTGACTGTGATGTAGTCTGTCCATACCTCAACCTGATGTGGTTATTTTCCTTGTTTCTTCCAATGTGTAGATTTGGAACTTGGCGTCAAATCGTCTGACCTTTCTGAACTCCTACAAGATGAAGATGTCTGTGATCGTTGGTATCAGTCACATGAGCTTCGGGGTCATCCTAGGTATCTTCAACCACCTGTGAGTTACAGCACACTCTCCCCCCACACTTTGCAGCCTTCTGTGTGTCTATGAAAGCACTTTATAGCTCTGTTGTCTGTGTCTATCTCTGTAGGCATTTTAGGAAAAAGTTCAACCTGTACTTGGTACTCCTCCCGGAACTGCTGTTCCTGCTGTGCCTATTTGGCTACCTGGTCTTCATGATCATCTACAAGTGGCTGGCCTTCTCTGCACGCGACTCCCAGATGGCCCCCAGCATCCTCATCCACTTCATCAACATGTTCCTCATGCAGGGGACGGGGTGCCACCCCTCTTCCCAGGACAGGTACATGTGTGTTCACACAGTGGTTGTCTCCAAAATGACATCCTATTCCCTATATGCACTATAGGGAATAGTGTGCTATTTGGGACACACCCGCTGAATATGCATATAGAACTGGGACTTCTCACTAAAACCCTTACTTGTGAAGGACCACTCGCTCAGTGAAGACATGTATACAAGCCCAACCCGCTCTGAAGCTACTTCAGTGAGACTGTAACAGACCTGTCTGTTCTTTCCCTCTCCTACTGTAGGTTGGGCTGCAGGTGTTCCTGGTGGTCATTGCTCTACTATCGGTGCCTGTCTTACTGCTGGGGAAACCAGTCTACCTCTACTGGCTGCACAACGGAGGAGCCAACCGCATTGGAATGTACAGGGTGAGGCTTTGAGTTTGTAGCTCTCGCTGAGCTACGAGTCATAAGCATGTGTGGGTAGTGTGTCCATATATGAGTCTGTGTTCTGGTTGTAACATAGTCTATGGTGGTGTGTGTATGTAGACTGTTTATAGGAGTGCGCTCCGGTTTTAACATGCAGAGTGTGTGTGGTGTGTGTCAACAGGGTTATGAGCGTGTGCGGCGGCACAGCGAGGAGGAGCTCTCCCTGATGAGGGCAAATGACATGGAGGAGGGCAGTGTCCCCAGTGATCTCTCCACCAGCAGAGAGCAGCAAAAAGAGGAGGTTAGCTGATGACAGCACGGTCACCACCTCCCACTAGCCTCTCATTCAGGCATCAGTACACTATGGGTCCCGAAAGTAACAGGTCCTCCTGTCTGTGTGTTGTTTTACAGTTTGACTTTGGGGACATGTTCCTGCACCAGTCTATTCACACCATAGAGTACTGCCTGGGCTGCATCTCCAACACAGCCTCCTACCTGCGCCTCTGGGCTCTGAGTCTGGCACATGCCCGTGAGTATCAACACACCACATCAAATGTTTAATATTTGTATTGATCTTTGAAGGATAAACATTTAAAGTGCATTTTATATTGAGAGAGGATAATTATTTATGTATGTAATGTTCTCTGACTGGAGCAACCTTCTTTTAAATGATTAAATCAAATGAATCAATCAGAGATGTGACGGTGTTTGTTTGTCCCTGCTCCCCCAGAGCTGTCGGAGGTGCTGTGGTCCATGGTGATGCGGTTGGGCCTGCGGATGGACACCAGCCTGGGCATCATGTTTCTGGTGCCAGTGTTTGGGATATTCGCTGTGCTCACTGTGTCTATCCTCCTGGTTATGGAGGGACTGTCTGCCTTCCTCCATGCTCTCAGGCTGCACTGGTTAGTTACTCACTATACTTGCAGAATTGAGTGAAGGACAGGAAATATGTGTAAAAATTCAACACATCATGCCTTTATAAATGCTTACTCTATATTCAGTGATCTCTGTTCTCTCTCCATAGGGTGGAGTTCCAAAATAAGTTCTACACTGGGACTGGAATCAAGTTTGTTCCCTTTGCCTTCTCCCTCCTGCCCTCTAGCTTTGAGCATGATGGCTTGCTGTGAATGGGACAAACAATGCTTCTGCCCTCCCAGAGGCAAACTGCCACAATGTGCCAGCAGGATCCAGTGCTATATAGCTAGCCTGGGTACTAGTCGTTTGTGCCATCATGCCACTCCTAAATGACAAGGAGTGGCATGATGGCACAAACATATTGTTACACAGGCTTCTATTGAGCCTCATAGACATACAGTCCAATTTCATATTGTTTTTTTCTACTATTTGTTGCACTGACAGATTGCCTTACGTAAGTACAACCAAATCTCAGTGTATCATGCTCTATTTTCAATCAAATGATATTCTGGGTTACCAAAACTTTGCAAGGAAAAGCCTCCTTCAGTCATGTTTGTAAATGAAAAGTATTTTTGGATGAATGTGGGAGAGATGTACATTTTATTTTATAGAGTGATAAAGTTTGAATGAGAAATTAACATTTGAATGACTATGACAGGCTTAAAAAAAGTGGTGCATCACTCTTGAAAGTATGCATACCGTGTTGTGCTGAATTCTGACAAAATTATATTAAATTAAGATATGTTTCCTATGCCTCCATCACTTTGTGGAAGACTACTTCTTAAACTGCCCGTTCCATGGATGGAAATGAAAAGTATAGCTCAAGACATCCAATTTGTAAGTCGCTCTGGATAAGAGCGTCTGCTAAATGACTTAAATGTAATGTAAATGTAACATCATTTAATGACACCAACAATCCCTGATTATGAATAAGGAAGGAAAAGCAGGCACTGGACCAGTGCAGAGATCAATTCTCTCCAAAGCTTTTTCCTATATTCCCATCCTGTAGCACCATAACAGGAGGATGTAGTTTATGCTGTTGGGTAATTGTACCTTCAAGATGGAAAAATAAGAAAGAGTTATAATTTTTTATTTCGATTTTTTTTGTTGATATTGGTTAAATGTCCTAATGATGGTATTAAACCCTCTGAAGAGGAGCTAATTGTTTGAATTGTGATTACCACGTAACATGGAACTTTAACATTATGGGGAGCTTGCACCATGTCATTGTAAACTCACTTGCTGTGTTATCAAACAGTAATGTGCTGTATCTTAGTGATGCTTAAAGATGCCTCTAAAGCAGGATCCTATGGGAAATGCTGCTGTGAAGTTGAGACGAGGGGAGAATCTCAATTGCATACTCCTCGCATCCTCAAAACCCATTGGAGGAGAAGTTCAGAGGGGAAGGACCTCTGGCTTTCTCATCCAATGGGTTTTGAGGAGGCGAGGAGCGTGGACTCCAGGAGTCTGCAATTGAGAATATGTCTAGGTAATGTAAAAATAGTGGTTAGAAAATACTTTTCTATAACTATGATGACCACTAATTCTTAGATGTGAAGTCTGATTAGCAATGGCTCTAACGTCTAATCCTTGATTACACAATGTGTGTGGTTTGTTGAAGGGCTTGCTGTAAATGTTTGTACCTATTCTAATGTAGTCTATTTTAATCATATTTATTTTAAAGAATGTAAACATTTGATTGATTCGCATCATTAACTCCATACTTATATTAGTGGTATGCATACATTCCTCTGTTTTGGCTTTGCGGAATTATTTTATATCCGATAATGGTGAACATGTTTTCAGTGTAACAGGTGAATAAAGCTGACTGAATAAAGTTGAATTTGACTGAAAATGTTAATGTCAGTGGCGTTACTTTTGCGCGAGACTATCAGATGTTGCGACTGGAGGGCGCCAAAGGGGGCGCATGGCTCACAGAAACAGAAAGTTGACCAGTTGCCATAGTGACATGAGGCTGTCAATTGGTTGCAGGTAGCTAGCTACATCAACAAACGACAACATTTGAAGTTAGCTAGCTAAAAGCTAACATTAGTACTTTGTTGTAACTTAATTGAGGGATAAAATGTCCCTCGACGACCCGCGGGTGGAGTGGATCCGAAACCGGGTATATTCCTGTTTTTATTTGCCGGAGCCAGGTTGTTTCGAGGAATTGCTGAGCCGCGGAGATGGAGAAGAAGAGCAGAAAATAATCAGATTTCTGAATGAAGTCACCGAGGAAGAGTCAGCATCGACGCTGCTGTTTTTCAAAGGAGTTAACGAGGAAGAGATTGAAGTTGAAATTCCGATTGGTACGTGAGTGAGGAATAGCCACACGTATGTTGTCAATGTCGCGTTCAAGACCACTTTAAACTTGTAACTCTGAAGTACTCGGAAATCGCGTTAAGTGCGACATCAGTGGGTTCTAGACAACAGCTGAGATTTCAAGAATAACTCATTTTAATACATTCTGAAATAAAATATCAATCAGAAACTCTGACATCATCCTTTGCTGGGTTCAAAACAACTGGGAACTCAGAAATCTCTGACTTCAGTGCGTTCAAGACAGAGAATGGTGGAGATTTCTAGTGGCCAAAAGGCTGTATTAGCATGGGCAGCACCATTGAGGTCTTCCACTATTTTAATGTAGGCAACTGGGTGGGACTTCCAACTTCATTGGCTTATCCCTCCTGGGGACCCTGTTGGAGTCATGTCCAACTGGTTCATCGGGAGGGATCAGCCAATCCTGAAGAAGAAAATTGACGACTTCAAAATAGAGATTGCCTCAATGGTGCTGCCCAGATACAAAGATGAGTCATCTGTCTATCTATCTAGTCTATTTAGCTATCCATATGGTTCAAGACAACTGGGAACTCAGACTAGGAAAAATTGTTTTGAATGGTCATCCAACTCAATTCCAAGTTCGAAAACGCAGACATCTTCGACTTCCCTACCTGAAGATCACTGACATCATGATTTGACCTTGTTTTTTCCCCGGTTCCCAGTTGTCTTGAAAGCAGCATAATGACTCACTCATCATCACACTGTGGCCTTTTCTCAATTGGATTTGTTCAACTCCTGCATCCTCTCACGCTTCCTTTTTGAAAAGGTCAAAGGTAATCTAGAGGAGGTGGCGAGGAGCGGGAACGTGGACAAAAATGTGCTTGTATGAAACTCCTCCAGTCACGCATCATCAGGCAAATTACATTTACTAGACCAAAGCAATCGTTGCAAATAGATTGATGTAAAGTAATTTAACATCGAGTTGGGAATGGAATTTGAGAGGAATGCGAGAGCCTTCCCAATGATAAACTCACAGCTGGGGCTGCAACCTGGTCTCAGAGCATGTTGTGTTATTCTGTATGTAAATCCGAGACACTCCATTTAGTATGATATTTTTCCACCTTGTCGGATCGAGGATTCAAAGCAGCGACCTTTCGACATCATAGCATTAGCTAATGGGGATCATAAATTTTAAAAAATCAAGAAGGCAGGCCTTCAGTAGGCAACCTCAAGAAGGCTTCCACCCAGGCCAGAGGTTCATGGGCCAGAGGTTCCTGCTCCAGAGTTTCCTGCTCCAGACGTTCCTGGACCAGCACAGGGAAGATGTCCACCTGGATGGTCAGTTTCCTGAACCAAAGGTGGGAGCAGTTCCTGGGTGTGTCCTGAGCCAGTCTTACAGCTGGGGGCTGAATCAGTGCCTCTGGTTCTCACCTGGTTAGGCTTATTCATCCCACACTTCCAGTAAGGCCTGGTCTCTTGCTTAGTGACAGTGGCTGTTGGGACAGGTTCTTGGACCACAGTGGGTGTTGGGACTGGTTCCTGGGCTGGAGTTTGATATGTTTCATGGGCGTCTCTGGTCCTCTGGTGGTGCGGTAGTTTATGTATGTCGACTTGTGTCAAATACACTATATATACAAAAGTATGTGGACACCCCTTCAAATTAGTGGATTAGACTATTTTAGACACAAGGTGTATAAAATCGATCAAAAATCCATGAAATCTCCATAGACAAACATTGGCAGTAGAATGACAGCTCAATGACTTTCAACATGGCACTGTCATATGACAGTGCCATGCGGCAGGGTAGCCTAGTGGTTAGAGCGTTGGATTAGTAACCGGAAGGTTGCAAGTTCAAACTCCCGAGCTGACAAGGTACAAATCTGTCGTTCTGCCCCTGAACAGACAGTTAACCCACTGTTCCTAGGCCGTCATTGAAAATAAGAATTTGTTCTTAACTGACTTGCCTAGTTAAATAAAGGTAAAAAATAAATAAAAAATACCACGTTTCCAACAAGTCAGTTCGTCAAGTTTCTGCCCTGCCAGAGCTGCCCCGGTCAACTGTAAGTACTGTTATTATGAAGTGGAAAGTCTAGGAGCAACAACAACTCAGCTGTGAAGACCGGCGAGTGCTGAAGCTTGTAGCGCGTAAAAATCGTTTGTCCTCGGTTGCAATTTATGCAGAACTCCAGGTAATTCCAAATGGTTCACATACTTTCTCTTTCCACTGTATGTCTGTTTGAAGTGTCTGCAAATACACTGCTCAAAAAAATAAAGGCAACACTTAAACAACACAATGTAACTCCAAGTCAATCACACTTCTGTGAAATCAAACTGTCCACTTAGGAAGCAACACTGATTGACAATACATTTCACATGCTGTTGTGCAATTGGAATAGACAACAGGTGGAAATTATAGGCATTTAGCAAGACACCCCCAATAAAGGAGTAGTTCTGCAGGTTGGGACCACAGACCACTTCTCAGTTCCTATGCTTCCTGGCTGATGTTTTGGTCACTTTTGAATGCTGGCGGTGCTTTCACTCTAGTGGTAGCATAAGAGAGTCTACAACCCACACAAGTGGCTCAGGTAGTGCACATCAATGCAAGATGTGGCAAGAAAGTTTGCTGTGTCTGTCAGCGTAGTGTCCAGAGTATGGAGGCGCTACCAGGAGACAGGCCAGTACATCAGGAGACGTGGAGGAGGCCGTAGGAGGGCAACAACCCAGCAACAGGACCGCTACCTCTGCCTTTGTGCAAGGAGGAGCAGGAGGAGCACTGCCAGAGCCCTGCAAAATGACCTCCAGCAGGCCACAAATGTGCATGTGTCTGCTCAAACGGTCAGAAACAGACTCCATGAGGGTGGTATGAGGGCCCGACGTCCACAGGTGGGGGTTGTGCTTACAGCCCAACACCGTGCAGGACGTTTGGCATTTGCCAGAGAACACAAAGATTGGCAAATTCGCCACTGGCGCCCTGTGCTCTTCACAGATGAAAGCAGGTTTACACTGAGCACATGTGACAGACGTGACAGTCTGGAGACGCCGTGGAGAACGTTCTGCTGCCTGCAACATCCTCCAGAATGACCGGTTTGGCGGTGGGTCAGTCATGGTGTGGGGTGGCATTTCTTTGTGCTCGCCAGAGGTAGCCTGACTGCCCTTAGGTACCGAGATGAGATCTCAGACCCCTTGTGAGACCATATGTTGGTGCAGTTGGCCCTGGGTTCCTCCTAATGCAAGACAATGCTAGACCTCATGTGGCTGGAGTGTGTCAGCAGTTCCTGCAAGAGGAAGGCATTGATGCTATGGACTGGCCCGCCCGTTCCCCAGACCTGAATCCAATTGAGCACATCTGGGACATCATGTCTCGCTCCATCCACCAACGCCACGTTGCACCACAGACTGTCCAGGAGTTAGCGGATGCTTTAGTCCAGGTCTGGGAGGAAATCCCTCAGGAGACCATCCGCTACGTCATCAGGAGCATTCCCAGGTGTTGTAGGGAGGCCATATAAAAAGATAAAAACCTTAAAAGATTTAGATGCACTATTGTAAAGTGGCTGTTCCACTGGATGTCTTAAGGTGAACGCACCAATTTGTAAGTCGCTCTGGATAAGAGCGTCTGCTAAATGACTTAAATGTAAATGTAAATATAGGCACGTGGAGGCCACACACACTACTGAGCCTCATTTTGACTTGTTTTAAGGACATTACATCAAAGTTGGAACAGCCTGTAGTGTGGTTTTCCACTTTAATTTTGAGTGTGACTCCAAATCCAGACCTCCATGGGTTGATACATTTGATTTCCATTGATCATTTTTGTGTGATTTTGTTGTCAGCACATTCAACTATGTAAAGAAAAAAGTATTTAATAAGAATATTTCATTCATTCAGATCTAGGATGTGTTATTTTAGTGTTCCCTTTATTTTTTTGAGCAGTGTAAATTATACAAGTGGTTAGCCATTTTTAATACATGCATGATTCTTAAAAAGACTAGAAAAGAAGTAGTATATTTCTCCTCAACAGTGAAAGACTATCAAGTGTGTTGTTGATGTTATTTCTGTGTGTGCAGTTAAGGGCAAGGAGTGCTGATTTGTTTTGAGCCAGCTGCAGCTTTGCTAGGTCTTTCTTTGCTTCACCTGACCATATTACCAGACAGCAATCAAGATGGGACAAGATCAAAGCCTGAACAACTAGTACAGTTGATCTTTGTGTCATAAACGCAGAATAGCTTTTTATAACAGACATACCTCTTCCCATCTTCACAACAACTTTGTCAATATGACTTGACCATGATCACTGACCATCCAATGTTACTCCTAGGAGTTCAGCTTCTTCAACTTGTTCAGTGGTTACACCCTTTATGCACAAATCCTGTTGAAGTTTAGGTCTAAGAGAATGCTTTGAACCAAATACAATGCTTTTGGTTTTAGATGTATTTAAGTCCAGTTTATTGTTAATTACCCATTCTGACACTGACTGTAACACCTCGCTAAGAGTCTCAGTGCGCTCACCGGATGTAGGTGCTGAGGTGTAGTGTGCAATCATCAGCATACATAGTCGTTTTAGCTTCTTGTAAGACAAGTGGCAAATCATTTCTAAAAATAGAGAAGCGTAATGGCCCAAGGAAACTGCCCTGAGGGATACCACACTGTACATATCTGATGTTAGAGAAGCTTCCATTGAATATTACTCCCTGAGTTCTATTGGATAAGCAACTCTCCAACGATGTGATAGCAGGTGATGTAAAGCCATAACAAGTTCGTTTTTTCAAAAGCAAATTATGATCAATAACATCAGAGGCTGCACTGAAATCTAACAATAGAGCTCCAACTACCATCTTATTATCCATTTATTTTAGCCAATCATCTGAGTCAGTGCAGTACAAGTTGAGTGCCCTTCCCTATATGCATGCTGAAAGTCAGTAGTTAACTTGTTCTTTAAAAAATAGCATTGTATTTGTTCAAACACAATTCTCTCCATCAGTTTACTAAGAACAGGCAGCAAACTGATTGGGCAGCTGTTAGATCCACCAAAGGGTGCTTTACTATTTTTAGGTAGTGCAATTACTTTAGCTTCCTTCCACGCCTGTGGACGTACACACTCCTTTAGGCTTGGTAAAGACATGGTAAATATGGTGTGGCAGATTTCAAGACTCCGGTAGGATACACTCTTCCGTTCACCTACTAACTAATTGACATCTCCTCTGCCACTTATCAGTTTCCGGGTCACGGAGGAGAGAGGGTAGAATATGGACTTTTGCCCAAATGAGAAAAGACCTGTGATACTTCTGCTAGCAAAGCAGGCCCAAGCAGCCTAGCTAGCTACGTTAGCTACATTTGCTAACCAACAACAGAGGTTTCTCATTTAAACCTAGCTACATGACCAAGAGTGACTGTGACAGCAAACAATATTTTCAATTGTTCAGCTAGTAATTACTATTATGTGTAACATTAAAATACTTTCTACCTGTTTTCTGATTAAAGGTCCCTCGGAACTAGCTGAGAATGGGGATGAAGGCAGCCTGGCAGAGTCATCCAAACCCTCCTGTGACACACCTGCTTCTGAGAGAGACAAGTCCCCTGGAGATAGTCAGTACTACTAGTGTAGTATCTGCTTAGATACAATGTGACTGGTTGTGGTGTAGTGGTACACGTAATACATACAGTAGACCTATCATTTTTCCTCCTATTATTGGATACAAGCTTTTACTGTCATTGCATATGTTGACACTTGTTTCTGTATGGCCACAGAAAAGAAAAAGAGGAGAGACTCAGAGGCCTCACGTATGTCAGATGCCCCAAAGACAGAGTCTACACACCCTGCAGATGACTCCCAGGCCCACGAAACTGAGGGCACCTCTGACTCAGAAGATGAGCCTCCCCTCACTGTAAGATTTACCCTCTGTGTGGGACTACAGCCTCTCTTTCAAACATTATTCAAGGTGTTATAAAATGCTTAGCACTTAATAGTAGTCTATTGTTTTTGAGGGCTAGGCTATAACAAGAATCTGGAATCTGGTCAAATAATATGATCCGTGTATTGGATATGAAGTGAAGGCCATATAAGTTGAGTGAGATGGAAGCACATCTATCTTGTTATCTGTCTGATTTTGTGTTCTTGTCACAGAGGATTGAGGTTCAAGTCGTGTACCACATGGAGCTGCATGTAGCAGTAAATCATGTCCCAGAGAGGTTCATGAAATCCAACATCCTTTACTTTCTCAGGAACACGAAAGGTGGGGTGAGAGAAGGGAACCAAAGGAAGACCGGTCTACTCACTGTGTTATTATTCGTGTGTCCCTAATTTGTCACAAGAGAAAGCATTCAAGACAACCCTATTTAATGTTTCATTTATATATTTTTTATTCTGTTTTTAGAAACCATCATTGAGCCCATTGACGTGAATGAGGCCAACAATCTGATGCCCAAACTGTTGGAGATTGGCATGCTGAATGGACACTCTCTACTGATGCTGAAGGACATGCTCAACTACGTGTGTAATAGACAAGGGATTCATACTCTACTTGAGACAAAATCTTCAAACTTGATGAACAAGTTAGATAGGATATTCATGTTTATGACTCATGTATAATATGCACTCTTCTTTTTAAGTGGCCCATTAAAGCTTACTGCGTTCTGTTCTTAGTTGTTTCAGATGAGCCCTTTAAGTCTCAAGCCATCGTTACCCTACTGTTTCTTGGTGATTCCAGGTGTACATTCCAATGTTGTCTGTCAACCAGCTGAAGTTGACTGATGGAGGCTACCAGCAGGGGGCAGCTGCCTCCCAGGATAAGGAGGCAACTGGTGATGGGAAGGGGGACAAGGATGAGAGGCCTGTGGAGTCTCGTGGGGTACTTATGATTCGTGATGAGTTACTTAACAGCACTCACAAGTTCCTGGGTCACATCGAAAGGACTCTCCAGCAGCTGGAAGGTGTGTGTGTCTGTGTTTGTATATCATACCATCAAATAGTTCCTCCTCCCAGACAGGACCCAACCATCAACAGGGTCAGGACTTAGTTCAGCAGCTACCATGCTCTCTGTAAGCATGATATGTGTAAATGCATGCATGCATTTACATTACATTTACATTTAAGTCATTTAGCAGACGCTCTTATCCAGAGCGACTTACAAATTGGTGCTTTCACCTTATGACATCCAGTGGAACAGCCACTTTACAATAGTGCATCTAGGTCTTTTAAGGGGGGGGGCGGGTGAGAAGGATTACTTTATCCTATCCTAGGTATTCCTTAAAGTGGTGGGGTTTCAGGTGTCTCCGGAAGGTGGTGATTGACTCCGCTGTCCTGGCGTCGTGAGGGAGTTTGTTCCACCATTGGGGGGCCAGAGCAGCGAACAGTTTTGACTGGGCTGAGCGGGAACTGTACTTCCTCAGTGGTAGGGAGGCGAGCAGGCCAGAGGTGGATGAACGCAGTGCCCTTGTTTGGGTGTAGGGCCTGATCAGAGCCTGGAGGTAGTGAGGTGCCGTTCCCCTCACAGCTCCGTAGGCAAGCACCATGGTCTTGTAGCGGATGCGAGCTTCAACTGGAAGCCAGTGGAGAGAGCGGAGGAGCGGGGTGACGTGAGAGAACTTGGGAAGGATGAACACCAGACGGGCTGCGGCGTTCTGGATGAGTTGTAGGGGTTTAATGGCACAGGCAGGGAGCCCAGCCAACAGCGAGTTGCAGTAATCCAGACGGGAGATGACAAGTGCCTGGATTAGGACCTGCGCCGCTTCCTGTGTGAGGCAGGGTCGTACTCTGCGGATGTTGTAGAGCATGAACCTACAGGAACGGGCCACCGCCTTGATGTTATTTGAGAACGACAGGGTGTTGTCCAGGATCACGCCAAGGTTCTTAGCGCTCTGGGACGAGGACACAATGGAGTTGTCAACCGTGATGGCGAGATCATGGAACGGGCAGTCCTTCCCCGGGAGGAAGAGCAGCTCCGTCTTGCCGAGGTTCAGCTTGAGGTGATGATCCGTCATCCACACTGATATGTCTGCCAGACATGCAGAGATGCGATTCGCCACCTGGTCGTCAGAAGGGGGAAAGGAGAAGATTAATTGTGTGTCGTCTGCATAGCAATGATAGGAGAGACCATGTGAGGTTATGACAGAGCCAAGTGACTTGGTGTATAGCGAGAATAGGAGAGGGCCTAGAACAGAGCCCTGGGGACACCAGTGGTGAGAGCACGTGGTGAGGAGACGGATTCTCGCCACGCCACCTGGTAGGAGCGACCTGTCAGGTAGGACGCAATCCAAGCGTGGGCCGCGCCGGAGATGCCCAACTCGGAGAGGGTGGAGAGGAGGATCTGATGGTTCACAGTATCGAAGGCAGCCGATAGGTCTAGAAGGATGAGAGCAGAGGAGAGAGAGTTAGCTTTAGCAGTGCGGAGCGCCTCCGTGATACAGAGAAGAGCAGTCTCAGTTGAATGACTAGTCTTGAAACCTGACTGATTTGGATCAAGAAGGTCATTCTGAGAGAGATAGCGGGAGAGCTGGCCAAGGACGGCACGTTCAAGAGTTTTGGAGAGAAAAGAAAGAAGGGATACTGGTCTGTAGTTGTTGACATCGGAGGGATCGAGTGTAGGTTTTTTCAGAAGGGGTGCAACTCTCGCTCTCTTGAAGACGGGAGGGACGTAGCCAGCGGTCAGGGATGAGTTGATGAGCGAGGTGAGGTAAGGGAGAAGGTCACCGGAGATGGTCTGCTACATGCGTCATGTAACAAGTGCACCGCTTTCTCTGGTGTTTTAAACCGTATCTGAAGGTTTATGTGGTAAATGATGATGCTGTGTGGCCTCTCCATTTCAGGTGAGATTAAGCTGCACATCCCTGAGATGGACCTGGAGCCAGAAGTGGATGCGCTGCTGGCCACTCCAGAGGTGGTGGAAAAGCTGGAGCAGTGTGTGATGAACTGGCAGACTCAGATCACCATCGTCATTGAGGAGCAGCAGAAGAAGAAACCACAGGTGAGAGAGAGGGAATAGGCTACTGGGCCCATACATTTGATGTATGCAGAGCTTTTATGATTCAAAATGAAAATAAATGAGTAAAATTGTTGTTGTTTTTTTAAGTAAAAATGTCTGATTACTACTATTTCTCGTTGTTTTACACTCATTCCTATTCCCAGGTGCCAGGCCCCATGGCAGAGATAGATTTCTGGCGGGAGCGAACAGCCATTCTGAGTGCTCTGAGTGAGCAGCTCAAACTGCCTGTGGTGAAGAAGATCCTGGAGGTGATGACCAAAGCTGACCCGGTCACTGTCCAGAACCTGGACCTGACCGTGACCGAGCTCAGCAAGCTCCATGTGGAGTCTGTGGAGAATGTACGCTTCCTCAGCACACTGGAGCGACACTTCAAGGTGGGCATAGAAAAAGAGACCCCGTTCTCCCCAAACCTCACATTATGGCAGAAACATTCTATGTATAATTGAAAGATGTAGGTCTGACTATTCTGCTGCTGAAAGATGGAATAAGTTATTTTGATATGTCATCCTTATATCCTTGAGGCCAAATTGTAAGCTCTTCTCCATGCCCCGACTTAGCATTTGTCTTGTGTATCCCAGAACCTGGCCACGGGGGCAGACTTTGGTGTGATCCTGGACACCATCCCTCTGATGATGAACGGCCTGCGCATGGTGTGGATAATCTCCAGCCACTACAACAAGGACGAACGCATGGTGCCCCTCATGGAGCGCATTGCCTGGGAGCTGTCTGAGCGTGTGGCTCGTGTCGTCAATGTCCGCATGCTCTTCAAGTGAGTTGAACCTGTCCTCTTACCTCTTCTCATGACTTCAACTAACTCCACACTTAGTTTTGAAATCCTAACTGCAATCCATAACCCTAAAGGTTGTTATACGAAAGTCATGTTTTCTCATCCTCTCTTTACAATGACATGTACTGAATGTCGCTGTCTTTGCTTGAATCTTATATTCGTTGTAATGGACAGAGACAAGAGGGAGGTAGCGAAGGCCAAAGCTCAGGATGGAAAGCAGGTGCTGGACCAGTGGAAGGCTTGTTACTTTGAGGTGCGGGCCAGGATTGAAACATCAGGTAGAGACCCACGCTGGGAGTTTGACCGCAAAAAGCTGTTTGAGAAGACCGACTATATGGCCTCCATCTGCCAGGACCTGTACAAAATCCTGCAGGTCAGTTCAACCTGCCTGAGTGACAAACACCTCAACATCCTCTCAATCTAACCTTAAACAGACCGATCACATGCATATCCTTTATTTATTCAATGACTAACCCACACCCTGTTTTCCCATGCGTTCTATGAATGCTCAACACTTTATGAAAACCAATTGTAAGGCATTCACTTCTAGCTAAACACAATAGGAACATACTTTTTCAGATCTTGGAGGAGTTCTATAACATCTTTGGTCCAGAGCTGAAGGCAGTGACGGGGGATCCTAAGCGTATTGACGATGTGCTGCGCTGGGTAGACAGCCTGGTGGTGCCCATCGAGGAGCTCAGCTTCGACCCTTTCAACATCCGCAAGATGGGCAGTTGGAAGATGGTCATGCAGGACTTCAAGGCCAAGGTTCAGGTGGGAGCAGCAGGACATCCTGGTAGCAATTTTGGAATCCACATTCATTCATTCATCACCAAGCCATGATTCACTCCTCTCACCTTGTCTGTCTACCCAGGCTATCGAAGGAGAGGCCATCAACTTCATTGACCAGTCCTTCAAGACGCTGCGCTCTGCGTCGGCAGCCTTCGACATGCTTCTGAAGTTCAAACACATCCGCTCCAGAGAGGCCATCAACAACCAGATGATGATGAAGTTCAACGACATCCTGGCCCAGTACTGCAAAGAGGTACCTTAGGAAACAGACATCAAAAGACCAGAAAAGAACACAAATGTGTTGATTGGATTGGTCTTGACATAAGCTCCAGGCTTATAATATATAATTGTATATTTTTCATATAATTTGTAGAGTTCAAAAGGTACTCGCACTGAAATCATATAATTTGTTTACACAATGTGGCATCTGGATGGAGTCATGGTAATGGTGTGAGCTTTAGGAAAGCTTGGTCACTGTTGTGTGTTGTGGGATAGGTGGACATAATCAACGGGATATTTGTGAAGTGCAAGGACAACCCTCCTCTGAATAAGAACCAACCCCCGGTGGCTGGAGCCATCTACTGGGAGCGTTCTCTCTTCCACCACATCAAACACACCATCATCCGCTTCCTGGAGGTCACAGATATGCTGGAGAGTGAGCCGGGCAAAGCGGTGAGAGCACTGAGCAACTAACTAACTAATCAGAGTAATTGCTCCATGTTGTACATCACATGTATGTCTCCCAAATGGAAACCTATTCCCTGGTCAAAAGTAATGCACTACATAGGGAATAGGGTGCCATTTGGGATAAAAACATTTGTCTGAAACAGTTTTTTTACAGCACCATCTTCTCCTTAGGCCAAGGCCAAGTACCTGGAAGTAGGGATCCGTATGAAGGAGTATGAGCAGAAGAAGTATGAGCGCTGGCGTGACGAGACAGAACAAAGCCTGCCCCTGCTGATGAAGAGGACCCTGCTGGTCATGGTCAACAGCTCAGGGGTCGTCACTGGAGAACAGCCCCCTCTAGACATGGTACATAGTAACGCATCACCGGGCGGCTGGGCCTAAGATGAAATACACCTTTCCTCACTAGCAAGGCTTTTATGAACAAGTCTATTTTTTATTTATTTCACCTTTATTTAACCAGGTAAGCAAGTTGAGAACAAGTTCTCATTTACAATTGCGACCTGGCCAAGATAAAGCAAAGCAGTTCGACAGATACAACGACACAGAGTTACACATGGAGTAAAACAAACATACAGTCAATAATACAGTATAAACAAGTCTATATACAATGTGAGCAAATGAGGTGAGAAGGGAGGTAAAGGCAAAAAAGGCCATGGTGGCAAAGTAAATACAATATAGCAAGTAAAACACTGGAATGGTAGTTTTGCAATGGAAGAATGTGCAAAGTAAAAATAAAAATAATGGGGTGCAAAGGAGCAAAATAAATAAATAAATTAAATACAGTTGGGAAAGAGGTAGTTGTTTGGGCTAAATTATAGGTGGGCTATGTACAGGTGCAGTAATCTGTAAGATGCTCTGACAGTTGGTGCTTAAAGCTAGTGAGGGAGATAAGTGTTTCCAGTTTCAGAGATTTTTGTAGTTCGTTCCAGTCATTGGCAGCAGAGAACTGGAAGGAGAGGGGGCCAAAGAAAGAATTGGTTTTGGGGGTGACTAGAGAGATATACCTGCTGGAGCGTGTGCTACAGGTGGGAGATGCTATGGTGACCAGCGAGCTGAGATAATGTGGGACTTTACCTAGCAGGGTCTTGTAGATGACATGGAGCCAGTGGGTTTGGCGACGAGTATGAAGCGAGGGCCAGCCAACGAGAGCGTACAGGTCGCAATGGTGGGTAGTATATGGGGCTTTGGTGACAAAACGGATTGCACTGTGATAGACTGCATCCAATTTGTTGAGTAGGGTATTGGAGGCTATTTTGTAAATGACATCGCCAAAGTCGAGGATTGGTAGGATGGTCAGTTTTACAAGGGTATGTTTGGCAGCATGAGTGAAGGATGCTTTGTTGCGAAATAGGAAGCCAATTCTAGATTTAACTTTGGATTGGAGATGTTTGATATGGGTCTGGATGGAGAGTTTACAGTCTAACCAGACACCTAAGTATTTGTAGTTGTCCACGTATTCTAAGTCAGAGCCGTCCAGAGTAGTGATGTTGGACAGGCGGGTAGGTGCAGGTAGCGATCGGTTGAAGAGCATGCATTTAGTTTTACTTGTATTTAAGAGCAATTGGAGGCTACGGAAGGAGAGTTGTATGGCATTGAAGCTTGCCTGGAGGGTTGTTAACACAGTGTCCAAAGAAGGGCCGGAAGTATACAGAATGGTGTCGTCTGCGTAGAGGTGGATCAGAGACTCACCAGCAGCAAGAGCGACCTCATTGATGTATACAGAGAAGAGAATTGAACCCTGTGGCACCCCCATAGAGACTGCCAGAGGTCCGGACAGCAGACCCTCCGATTTGACACACTGAACTCTGTCAGAGAAGTAGTTGGTGAACCAGGCGAGGCAATCATTTGAGAAACCAAGGCTGTCGAGTCTGCCGATGAGGATGTGGTGATTGACAGAGTCGAAAGCCTTGGCCAGATCAATGAATACGGCTGCACAGTAATGTTTCTTATCGATGGCGGTTAAGATATCGTTTAGGACCTTGAGCGTGGCTGAGGTGCACCCATGACCAGCTCTGAAACCAGATTGCATAGCAGAGAAGGTATGGTGAGATTCGAAATGGTCGGTAATCTGTTTGTTGACTTGGCTTTCGAAGACCTTAGAAAGGCATGGTAGGATAGATATAGGTCTGTAGCAGTTTGGGTCAAGAGTGTCCCCCCCTTTGAAGAGGGGGGGACACTCCTGTAAACATCTTGTGAAGTCCCTTAACATTGTCTCTTGGGTGATATGTCCCTTATGTTTTCTCATCTCTGCATACTTTCTTTCTTTCTCAGACTGGCCCAGCAACTGAGCATGACATGGAGAGAGGGGTGCGTTACATGATGAATTTTGCCCCGGAGCTGAAGGAGATCATTTCAGAGACCAAGTACTTGGAACAATTGGGCTACTCTGTGCCTGAGCTTGCCCGTAATGTGGCTCTGCAGGAGGACAAATTCCTCAGGTGATATTTCCACACAACCAACACTGAGTGGCAACAGATGGAAACAGCTAAACCAGTTGGTGTACTCATCACAGTTGTCTTAACCTGCTTTAACACTGTTCTACTAGATATGTGGATGGGTTGAAGAACCTGGTGAACCGCTACCACTCTCTGATGGACTGTCTGAACGATGCAGAGTTCTTCCTACTGGCCGAGCAGATCCAGGAGCTGAGGAGGGTGATGCGCTCAGGATACAAGAGGCTCAACTGGAACGCCCTGGGTACATACCCTCTGCTCTGATATAATGAAATAAATGTGCATTTGAAGTTTTCATTGTTTTTCGTTCCCCAATGTGAGTACGTCACAATACTCAGAGGTATCTGTCCTTTCTGGTTTAAGGCATCTCTGAGTTCATCAACCGAGGCACCCAGGCTGCGTCTAAGTTTGAGTCGCTGGTCAATCAAATTCAGAAGAATGAGAGGGACATTGATGCCAAGTTGCAGTCCATTGAGACAGCCAACTTATTCAAATTTCCAGCCCCAGACAAATCTGATGACCTTCCAGGTAAACAGAATGTCAATACTATTTAGAATGACATTGGGTAAGCTAAAATATCACATCAAGTGGGAACGAGAGTCTGATAAACTGGTATTTTCAGTATTTTAGCCCTCCCTCACTGTAACTGGTTTTAGGAGTGAAAGAGTTCTGTGAGCTGATCGAGCGAGAGAGGGCGAAGGATTTGAATCTGTTGAGTAGGAAGTACACAGCCATTGGCCCTCTGCTCACCAAGATGGAGAGTCTGATCATGCAGACCAACAGTGGCAAAGCCAAGCGCATGGGCCAGTACTACACCTACTGGGAACGCAAGGTCTTCGACTCCCTCACCAAGATGGTGGTCAGGTGGGACATTTAGCATACCTCTTTCCAGGTGGCTTTAAGTACAGGCAAATACACATTGTGGTATTGTAAGCTATGGAAAAATTGGTAATGTTTCATAATTTGAGATGAAAGGTGTGGACATAACAGTGCATTATCTCTGTTCTCTCTTGTAGGAACATCCATACTTTTAACATGGCCATGATGGGCAACACCCCACTTTTCCAAATTGAAACCATCTTGTCTGCCCCTGAGATTGTGCTGCACCCCAAAAACAGCGAGGTGTACAAGCTCATAATGCAGTGTGTCAGAGACTGTGTAGAGAGCACCAAGGTAGGACACAACACCCTTCCCCTCCCCCAAACCTGTTTACCAACATATAAGAAGACATCCCTGTGTAGTGTATGACTGGTGTGACTCTCTTCCCCCACTAGCGGTTTGTGCGCTGGATGCATGGCACCTGTATAGAGTGTCCCCCTCAGCGTGTTGATGGAGAGGGTGAGTCAGTGGTGTTCAGTTTCTACAGCGAGGTGTGTCAGCACCCCCAGGTCAATGAAAAGGCCATGGCCGTCTCCCAGAATATCCAGCGCCTCCTCAGCGCCGTGGGACGCTACCTCAATCGCTGGAAGCGCTACCGGCCCCTCTGGAAGCTGGACAAGGCCATTGTCATGGAGAAGTTTGCTGCAAAGAGGCCCTCCTATGTCATGTATGACGAGAAGCTGCAGTTCTATGCCCGGGTTAGCGTAGAGGTGGCACTGCAGCCACTGGTAAAGGATGAGCACATCATGAGGCTGAACCTGGAGCCTCTGGCCCGCACCGTGCAGGAGAACGCTCAGGCCTGGGTCAACTCTCTGGGCAGACTGCTCAACGAGTCAGCCCGAGAGGACCTGTTCAACCTGCGGGATGAGCTACTGGTACTGCATACTTATTATTCAGTCAATGTTCCTATCGGTCCTAGACTATGGCGACATCATCTACTGTATATGAACGCAGCTGCCACTTCATTAAAGCTGTTAGATGCAGTTTATCATAGCGCACTGCACTTTTTTACGGCAGACAGTTGTATTACTCATCACTACCAGAAAGTTGGTTGGATCTCTCTTTGATGTCACGTAGGTTGAAACATTGCTCTGTTTTCATTTATAAAGCCCTTTTACAAAAACTGCCACTGTACTTAACATCATTACTAAACTTTTGACTGCAACCAAATGCTTCCTACAGATATTCATCAGTCTCACATTGCTGTGGAGGAATTTTGGCCCACTCTTGCATGCAGAACTGCTTTAACTCAACGACATTTGTTGGTTTTCATGCATGAACTGCTTATTCTAAGTCCTGCCACAACATCCCAATTGGGATTAGGTCTGAACTTTGACTAGGCCATTACAAAACTTCAAATGTGTTGCTTTTTAACCATTTTCATGTAAACTTGATTGTGTGTTTTGGATCATTGTCTTGCTGTATGACCCAGCTGCGCTTTAGTTTCAGCTCACAGACAGATGGCCTGACATTTTCCTGTAGAATTCTCTGATACAAAGCACAATTCATGGTTCCTTCTATTAAGACAAGTTGTCCAGGACATGGGTCCCATTATTCCTGGCGAAAACCAAACACTGCATTCAACGGTAAGAACCTTATACCAACTGTCAAGCATGGTGGTGGTAGTGTGATGGTTTGAGGATGCTTTGCTGCCTCGGGACCTGGACAACTTGTCTTAATAGAAGGAACCATGAATTGTGCTTTGTATCCGAGAATTCTACAGGAAAATGTCAGGCCATCTGTCTGTGAGCTGAAGCGCTGCTGGGTCATGCAGCAAGACAATGATCTAAAACACACAATCAAGTCCACATGAAAATGTCTGAAAGCAAAAAAAAAAATTGTAATGGCCTAGTCAAAGTCCAGACCTAATCCCAATTGAAATGTTGTGGCAGGACTTGAAACGAGCAGTTCCTGCTTGAAAGCCAACAAATGTTGCTGAGTTAAGGCAGTTCTGCATGCAAGATCGGGCCAAAATCCCTCCACAGCAATGTGAGACTGATCAATATCTGCAGGAAGCATTTGGTTGCAGTCATTGCAACTAAAGGTGGCACAACCCGTTATTGAGTGTAAGGGGGCAATTACTTTTTCGCACAGGGGAATTGGGAGTTACATCACTTTTAAATAAATAAAGTAAGTATCCATTTAAAAAAAAAAATGTCAACTCAAGTTCTGTTTATCTAATATTAGGTTTTGGTTGAAGATTTGATAACATTCAGTATAAAAAATATTCAAAAATAGAGAACATCTGAAAGGGGGCAAATACTTTTCACAGCACTGTATTTATATTTTGATGTGTGTATTTTCTGTCATTTCTGTAATTCAGGGCTCATCGGTAAAAGAGACCTTGGTCTCAGTATGACGCCCTGATAAAATAAAGGTTAAATAAAAAATAAATGCATCATACTATGAATTGCTGCTATTCTCTTAAACTCTATTCCTTACTAAGCAACCCCTCATGTTTGTGTATGATTGTATTGTTGAATAGCAACTGTCTGAGAACCTGAAGAGGAGCCCAAATACCCTGGAGGACCTGAAGTTTGTCCTGGGCACCATCTCAGACATCAGGGACATGTCTCTGGCTGTGGAAATGAGGTTCACTGACATCCAGGAGAGATACAGGACCCTGGGCATGTACAAAGTAGAGGTGAGGAACATACATTACTCGAGTGTCTGTATATTGTCTCTTCGTTATTTGTCTGTTGAGTGTAAGTCCGTATAGTTTTCCCTTTTGAGTTTATTGTGTTGCTGTCCCCTGTTTGAGTGTGGATCCCTGTGTGTGTTGCAGGCCACGGAGGAGGAGTTGCAGTTGTCGGCTAGTATCGGCCACCTGTGGAGTGATCTGTTTGAAGAATCCAGACTGGTGGACCGCAGCCTAGGACGGGTCAAGAAGACCTTCACTGAGGTGAGACAGATGCCATGACACCTCGACCAACACTAACTTTACCATCACAGTCTCGCCTATATCTATCATTACGATCCTCATCCCAAAATGTACATCCCCTCTCCCCTGTCTCACAGATTACTAAGGAGCAGATTGAGACGTATAAGCAGGAGCTGACCGTCTTTGCAGAGAGCTTCAACATGCATGGACCTGGAGCTGTGGGAGACAACCTGGAGAAAGGTAAGTGTTGACCCCCTTCCCATCAGACTGTCCTAACAGCCCCATCACTGCTCACTGGGTGATTTAATGTCTTTCCCCATTCTCTGTGTAGGAGTGACAGTGATGGGGACCTATGAGATAGAACTAGCCAAAATAGAGGCGGGACGTCAAGAGTTGGCCAATGCAGAGAAGCTCTTTGACCTGCCAATCACCATGTATACAGAGCTGCAAAACGTACAGAAGGAGATGAAGGGCCTGCGACAGATCTACGAGATCTACAAGTCTCAGAAGGTACGAGTTTCAGAAGGTACAGTGTGTGTTTGTGTAGTAGAGAACACAATGGCGCCAAACTTGCAAACATAAGCAAGCATTTCAAGTTAAACAGGTTCTCATGCACAAAATGTGTATCAGCCAATTAAAATGGCTGATTTACTTGCATGTGACATAAAGACGAATATATTGATAAAAGTCACCTTGTGATTTACACGGTTATCAAAACGTCACGCCAGGGTAAGCCTACACAAATCACAGCCCTTATTGTAAGTGTTTCTAAAATCCCCTATGGGAAATATGAATGGTGGGAAAATGATTTGAACCATTTCCAGGTTTAATGGGTATTATGACTCATACTGTGGTACTCTATAGTAGCTGGTCCCATCAGATAACATGGCACATGTTAGCCCCTTTTTTTTTTTTTTTTTTTTTTTTACAACTTCTGCAGCCAATAAAAATCTTAGACATAGTTGGACATGTTCCAACACTTGTTCATGGAAGCATCTTTAACATACCTCAGTCCAACAGCACGTTCTGATCAAAGCAACTTTGACTGACTGGTCAAATTGCTGTCTGTGTAAAGTTCCTAGTCCATGTAATTGTCCCAGATTTTGGCAAGAGTTCGAATCTCACGAATAGTCGTCCCCCGCCCCCTTTGAAATATAGATTTATATGTAAAAATCAAATCAAATGTATTTGTCACATACACATGGTTAGCAGATGTTAATGCGAGTGTAGCGAAATGCTTGTGCTTCTAGTTCCGACAATGCAGTAATAACCAACAAGTAATCTAGCTAACAATTCCAAAACTACTTCCTTATAGACGCAAGTGTAAGGGGATAAAGAATATGTACATAAAGATATATGAATGAGTGATGGTACAGAGCGGCATAGGCAAGATACAGTAGATGGTATTGAGTGCAGTATATACATATGAGATGAGTATGTAAACAAAGTGGCATAGTTAAAGTGGCTAGTGATACATGTATTACATAAAGATGCAGTAGATGATATAGTGTACAGTATATATGTATACATATGAGATGAATGATGTAGGTTATGTAAACATTATATTAGGTAGCATTGTTTAAAGTGGCTAGTGATATATTTGACATCATTTCCCATCAATTCCCATTATTAAAGTGGCTGGAGTTGAGTCAGTGTGTTGGCAGCAGCCACTCAATGTTAGTGGTGGCTGTTTAACAGTCTGATGGCCTTGAGATAGAAGCTGTTTTTCAGTCTCTCGGTCCCAGCTTTGATGCACCTGTACTGGCCTCGCCTTCTGGATGATAGCGGGGTGAACAGGCAGTGGCTCGGGTGGTTGTTGTCCTTGATGATCTTTATGGCCTTCCTGTGACATCGGATGGTGTAGGTGTCCTGGAGGGCAGGTAGTTTGCCCCCGGTGATGCATTGTGCAGACCTCACTACCCTCTGGAGAGCCTTACGGTTGTGGGCGGAGCAGTTGCCGTACCAGGCGGTGATACAGCCCGCCAGGATGCTCTCGATTGTGCATCTGTAGAAGTGTGTGAGTGCTTTTGGTGACAAGCCAAATTTCTTCAGCCTCCTGAGGTTGAAGAGGCGCAGCAGCGCCTTCTTCACGATGCTGTCTGTGTGGGTGGACCAATTCAGTTTGTCTGTGATGTGTACGCCGAGGAACTTAAAACTTACTACCCTCTCCACTACTGTTCCATCGATGTGGATAGGGGGGTGTTCCCTCAAGTCCACAATCATCTCCTTAGTTTTGTTGACGTTGAGTGTGAGGTTATTTTCCTGACACCACACTCCGAGGGCCCTCACCTCCTCCCTGTAGGCCGTCTCGTCGTTGTTGGTAATCAAGCCTACCACTGTTGTGACGTCCGCAAACTTGATGATTGAGTTGGAGGCGTGCGTGGCCAAGCAGACGTGGGTGAACAGGGAGTACAGGAGAGGGCTCAGAACGCACCTTTGTGGGGCCCCAGTGTTGAGGATCAGCGGGGTGGAGATGTTGTTGCCTACCCTCACCACCTGGGGGCGGCCCGTCAGACTTATTGGGTTAGTGCGTGCATGGGTGTCAAACTCATTCCACTGTGGGCCGAGTGTCTGCAGGTTTTTGGTTGATCTTTTCAGTTGTTCCTTACTAATTAGTGATCTTAATTCATCAATCAAGTACAATTGTGGAGCGAAAACTCGCAGACACTCAACCCTCCGTGGAATGAGTTTGACACCTGTGGGTTGGTGTGTTGAAAAGGGACATGCATTCAATTTCAGCCTTGCACACAAACACACTGCTATTGCCTAAAAATCTGATTGCATAGGATATCTTACATGGACGTGTACGCCTGAAAGCAGGCCGACATTTTCATGCATTTTTATAATCATCTGCTTTGTCTTAAGTGTTATTTCACTAGAGAAGGATGATCCAAAGTAGAACTACAGTCGTGGCCAAAAGTTTTGAGAATGACACAAATATTAATTTTCACAAAGTCTGCTGTCTCAGTTTGTATGATGGCAATTTGCATATAGTCCAGAATGTTATGAAGAGTGATCAGATAAATTGCAATTAATTGCAAAGTCCCTCTTTGCCATGCAAATGAACTGAATCCCCCAAAAACATTTCCACTGCATTTCAGCCCTGCCACAAAAGGACCAGCTGACATCATGTCAGTGATTCTCTCGTCAACACAAGTGTGAGTGTTGGCGAGGACAAGGCTGGAGATCACTCTGTCATGCTGATTGAGTTCGAATAACAGACTGGAAGCTTCAAAAGGAGGGTGGTGCTTGAAATCATTGTTCTTCCTCTGTCAATCATGGTTACCTGCAAGGAAACACGTGCCGTCATCATTGCTTTGCACAAAAAGGGCTTCACAGGCAAGGATATTGCTGCCAGTAAGATTGCACTTAAATCAACCATTTATCGGATCATCAAGAACTTCAAGGAGAGCGGTTCAATTGTGAGGCGAAGACTTTTGGAGGATGGCCTGGTGTCAAGAAGGGCATCAAAGAAGCCACTTCTGTCCAGGTAAAACATCAGGGACAGACTGATATTCTGCAAAAGGTACAGTGATTGGACTGCTGAGGACTGGGGTAAAGTCATTTTCTCTGATGAATCCTCTTTCCGATTGTTTGGGGCATCCGGAAAAAATCTTGTCCTGAGAAGACAAGGTGAGCGCTACCATCAGTCCTGTGTCATGCCAACAGTAAAGCATCCTGAGACCATTCATGTGTGGGGTTGCTTCTCAGCCAAGGGAGTGGGCTCACTCACAATTTTGCCTAAGAACACATCCTCCGAGAGCAACTTCTCCCAACCATCCAGGAACAGTTTGGTGACGAACAATACCTTTTCCAGTATGGGGGAGCACCTTGCCATAAGGAAAAAGTGATAGCTAAGTGGCTTGGGAAACAGAACATCGATATTTTGGGTCCATTACCAGGAAACTCCCCAGACCTTAATCCCATTGAGAACTTGTGGTCAATCCTCAAGAGGCGGGTGGACAAGCAAAAACCCACAAATTCTGACAAACTCCAAGCATTGATAATGCAAGAATGGGCTGCCATCAGTCAGGATGTGGGAAGGTAATTGACAGCATGCCAGTGGCGGATTGCAGAGGTCTTGAAAAAGAAGGGTCAACACTGCATATATTGACTCTTTGCATCAACTTCATGTAATTGTCAATAAAAGCCTTTGACACTTGTGAAATGTTTGTAATTATACTTCAGTATTCCATAGTAACATCTGACAAAAAATATCTAAAGACACTGAAGCAGCAAACTTTGTGGAAATTAATATTTCTGTCATTCTCAAAACTTTTGGCCACGACTGTACAGTAGAAACAGTTTGCACTTGTTATCATCCTACAGGTGGCAGTATTGCATCTTAAATCAACTCAATGTAGTAAGACACTTGGCTGTCATTAGTATGTTACACATACATGCAGGCCTACAATGTTTTATAGTTTTGCACTATTATAATAACCCCCTTTGCCACATGCCTTCGAGCATCAAGGACCAACATTGAACAGATTTTTCCTCAACAAAAATGCTTAATGCTATAATGGCTCGAACCCATTGTTAAAAAGCACTATCAATTACGAGTCAACCACTTTAGTAGTGGGTTCCACCTAGAAGTGGTGAGAACTGCGATTTTACAAATATATAAGACGCTTTCTTTTTTTAACGATGTATAATAAGCTTTCTTGTAAGGACCTCATTTATCTTTTTTTCCATTGATGGATTCTGACTTCTAAACTTGAAATATTGTTAAACATCAGGTATCCTATGGCAAGGAGAAGGGCCGCAGTATGGTTGTTTCACACACCAGAAGTTAATGGTTATCTGTAGGAGGAATGTATATGGTGGAGTCAATTAAGGTTGGATATGAGCCAGGGGCTTGGAATCTTACTGTGTGAGGGAAAGGCAATCGCATCGTTGCGGTCCCTGATAAGGGTGGAGAGCTGTGGATTAGTGAGGAATGGGGGTCAAGATCAGGTCAGGTCACAGTAAGGGAGAAGGAACAGTTAATTAACCACATCACTTAACTTCCTGCCTAGCGATAAAGATGTAATGTTTAGAGGGAAGGAGGAGTTCACCTAAATTGGAGTATATATATTTGTGCAGGTGGGAACATGTCTTTGTCTGTTCAGCTGTCTGACCCTTTGGGTGAATAAACTTGGTTTGAGCTCTTTATAGTTGTCCGTCAGTTTTTACCCTGTTATTTAGAACCTAACACCATAAAATCACATGGATGTGAGTGAAATTGTCATATATGCAAAAACAGGAAAATGTTGTCTAACGTTAGTAGTAGCTAATAGCTTAGTCAAGAATACATCCGTGCAATTTTGGCATGCAACATTTTGTTACAGACCAATGGAACAAGTAAACCTTGAATTTGTAGGTTTAACATATCCTTCTAGTGGCCAGGGTCGACCTATTTTAAGAAATACCATTGGTTGGTGGATAGAAAATCTAAGATATTTGATAGGCTGAAGCAGAATTTGTGCTAGGATGTAATCACTTCCACCTGGTGAAGTTAGCATAGGGCTAACTTGTACCATGTTATCTGATGGGACAAGCTACAATTTAACGTTCGGTCATATGCTAGTAAATCAACTATTTTAATTGGATGATGCGCATTTTGTACGTGAGAATCTGTTTAACTTTAAATGCGTGCTTATGTTTGCAAGTATGGCCCCAATGTTTGCCTTTATGTGTGTTGCCTTATGTGTGTCTTTCAGGCAGCTAAGACGGAGTGGTCCCAGACTCTGTGGGCGAACCTGAACATCCAGCTGCTGCAGGAGGGCGTTGAGAGCTTCATTAAGAGTCTGAGGAAGCTGCCTAAAGATGTGCGGGCCCTGCCTGTGTCCTTCTTCCTAGAGGGACGCATGAAGGAGTTCAAAGAGTCCCTGCCTCTCCTTCTGGACCTGAAGAACGAGGCCCTCAGAGACAGGTACGCCTAATCACCTATGGATGTGGACTTAGAGAGTAGGATGTTTAGGTGACAGAACCTGATATCAACACACAGGCCCTATAACAATCACATGACTGTAGTGGGAAGTAATATTTGATATTTGTATATACAGGATATTATATATACAGTATATCACACAAGTGAGTACACCCCTCACATTTTTGTAAATATTTGAGTATATCTTTTCATGTGACAACACTGAAGAAATGACACTTTGCTACAATGTAAAGTATTGAGTGTACAGCTTGTATAACAGTGTAAATTTGCTGTCCCCTCAAAATAACTCAACACACAGCCATTAATGTCTAAACCGCTGGCAACAAAAGTGAGTACACCCCTAAGTGAAAATCTCCTCTAGAGCAGTGATGTTTTGGGGCTGTTGCTGGGCAACAAGGACTTAAAAACTCCCTCCAAAGATTTTCTATGGGGTTGAGATCTGGAGACTGGCTAGGCCACTCCAGGACCTTAAAATGCTTCTTACGAAGCCACTCCTTCGTTGCACGGGCGGTGTGTTTGGGATCATTGTCATGCTGAAAGACCCAGCCACGTTTCATCTTCAATGCCCTTGCTGATGGTAAGCTTTGTTACCTTGGTCCCAGCTCTCTGCAGGTCATTCACTAGGTCCCCCCGTGTGGTTCTGGGATTTTTTCCCCCCACCGTTCTTGTGATCATTTTGACCCCACAGGGTGAGATCTTGCGTGGAGCCCCAGATTGAGGGAGATTATCAGTGGTCTTGTATGTCTTCCATTTCCTAATAATTGCTCCCACAGTTGATTTCTTCAAACCAAGCTGCTTACCTATTGCAGATTCAGTCTTCCCAGCCTGGTGCAGGTCTACAATTTTGTTTCTGGTGTCCTTTGACAGCTCTTTGGTCTTGGCCATAGTGGAGTTTGGAGTGTGACTGTTTGAGGTTGTGGACAAGTGTCTTTTATACTGATAACAAGTTCAAACAGGTGCCATTAATACAGGTAACGAGTGGAGGACAGAGGAGCCTCTTAAAGAAGAAGTTACAGGTCTGTGAGAGCCAGAAATCTTGCTTGTTTGTAGGTGACCAAATACTTATTTTCCACCATCATTTGCAAATAAATTCATTAAAAATCCTACAATGTGATTTTCTGGATTTTGTTTATTATTTTGTCTGTCATAGTTGAAGTATACATTACAGGGCTCTCTCATCTTTTTAAGTGGGAGAACTTGCACAATTGGTGGCTGACTAAATACTTTTTTGCCCCACTGTATACTGTAGAGCCTAAGGTTAACTTATAAGACAAAGCATGAACGAAGAGAGTATATATTAGGCCAGAGGCCTAGAAGCCTAGGAAATGAGAATTGATCATACAACCTTCCTCCATGGACTGGATACAGGAGAAGAGCAAGAACAAAGGCATTTAATTCCATTTATAATATATGAAAGTGTACATTTCAACCTAAAACCAACCACCATTGACCATTACCATTAACGTAAACACTCCCATGGCCAATCGCAACAGTGTGTCACAGAATTTAAAGGTGTGTGTGGGGGATGAGACCTATGTAAATAAAGCAGAATTCCTGAGAAGACAAAACTTTACATAATAGAGTAATTTAGAGATAGAGATCATCATTCATATAGATAGCAGAGTTATCCTCCGTGAACACGTTTCAGATAGATACCAAACATGGATAATGTAGTATTATTCTGTCACTCATTTAATAGTCAGTCCTCTGGATACTGTAACAGAGAGATACATTTTGGCCCCTCAGAGGGAGAAGGGCTAACTAGTCTTTGAGCATTGTCCTTTTTGCTTTCCTTGTGTTCCTGGAACATTTGCCATGCAACTCCATGTGTCAGAGAGCACATACATGAAGGCCAACAAAATACCTCCTGAAAAAACTAGAAACAAATGAAGTGAATGTGGTTTTAATGTATTTATTTATATAGAGAGTATGTGAATGTTTGTTTGTCCTTGATCCTCCTCAGACACTGGAGGGAGCTGATGCAGAGGACTAACACCAGCTTTGAGATGAATCCAGACACCTTCACTCTAGAGAACATGTTCGCCATGGAGCTGAACAAGTATGGCAATGTCATCGGTGAGATTGTCACCTCAGCTGTCAAAGAGCTCAGTATTGAGAAGGCAAGCAACCCCTTTAGGACGTTTATTTCATCACACAAAGCTGTAATTGTACAATTCTCTTTGCGGTGTGTTCAACATTGTATGGTCAGTATCAATAACTAAACATTGAGTTTATATGTCATTTACATTTAGATAATGGGTATATGTGTGTTTGTGTACAGGGAGTGACGGAGGTGGTGGAGACCTGGGAGAATATGAAGTTTAGTGTGCAGCGCTACTTCAAAGGCACCCAGGAACGTGGCTCTATCCTGGGGGTGGTGGACGAGATTCTGCAGAACCTGGATGACAACGCCATGAACCTTCAGAGTATGGCAGGCAGCCGCTTCGTAGGGCCCTTCCTGGCCACCGTACAACAGTGGGAGAAGAGCCTGTCCCTCATCAGCGAAGTCATAGAGGTCAGTCAACGTCCCAAATAGCACCCTATTCCATATATAGTGCACTACTTTTTACCAGGGCCCATAGTGCATTATGTAGGGAATAAGGTGCCCTTTGGGACACAGCCAGTGACCTTTGGGTCCTAGTTCATGGAAGAGTTAAAATACTGTTGCGTACAACTCTCATCACAAGCTCATTGTCCTTTGAAACCACCGTTGAGTATAATGGTAACCACCCACACAGGATCTGTCCTGAAATTATATGCCATCTCCTAAGGTTTGGATGCTGGTGCAGCGGAAGTGGATGTACCTAGAGAGCATCTTCATTGGAGGGGATATCCGCTCTCAGTTACCTGAGGAAGCCAAGAAATTTGACAACATTGACAAAATGTTCAAAAAGGTGATTGACTTGAGTCCCACTTCTATTAGAACATAATTAAACACAACACGTAATGCTTTTAGACAGTATTGTCTTACTTAGTTTTGTGTGCTTGCATGGTCTACTCTAGATTATGACAGATACAGTGAAGGACCCGGGAATTAAGAGGTGCTGTCTGGTGCCCAACCGGCTGACTGACCTGCAGAGTCTGAGTGATGGTTTGGAGCGCTGCCAGAAGAGTCTCAACGACTACCTGGATTCCAAACGTAACGCCTTCCCTCGCTTCTTCTTCATCTCCGACGACGAGCTGCTCAGCATCCTGGGTAGCAGCGACCCTGTCTGCGTCCAGGAGCACATAATAAAGGTACTGTAGCATGTCACTACAGGCCAGAGATGGTTCTCTTCAGGTGATCAAAGGTGTAGTCATCTTGGTGGCTTTTGTTTCCTAAAGTGTGTGGAGTTAACGTTGCCTTTTCTCTCCCACCCAGATGTATGACAACATAGCGTCTCTGCGGTTTGACGTGGGGGGTAACGGGGAGACGGTGGCTGGGGCCCTGGTGTCTGCGGAGGGAGAGGTGATGGACCTGAAGCGGCCGGTGCCAGCCGAGGGCCGGGTGGAGGACTGGATGACTGGAGTACTTCTGGAGATGAGGAGGACCAACAGACTCATCACCAAGGAAGCCATCTTCCGCTACTGTGAAGACAGGGGCAGGTTAGTGTGTTTCAGAAACACACGGACCTACTCCTGTCTTCAAAGTAAAACTTTGTATGTGTGTAAGATGCCAGTGAAATATTCAGCAGCACCAGTCCATAGTGTGTGTTTCCCTCAGGATTGACTGGATGTTGCTGTACCAGGGGATGGTGGTGCTGGCTGGGAACCAGGTGTGGTGGACCTGGGAGGTGGAGGACGTCTTCCAGAAGGTGAAGAAGGGAGACAAGCAAGCGCTGAAGAACTACGCCAAGAAGATGCACCAGCAAATAGACGAGCTGGTGACACGCATCACTCAGCCCATGAAGAAGAACGACCGAAGCAAGATCAACACTGTCCTCATCATCGACGTCCATGCCAGGGACATTGTGGACAACTTTGTCCGGGACAGGTAGGGAACAACATAGTGCTTTGTTATTATACTTACTGTACTGGATGCAGTGACATATGACTTCAGATGAAGATGATGTTTCTCCTCATTTCTCTCTCATGCAGTATAATGGATGCCCGTGAGTTTGAGTGGGAGAGCCAGCTGAGGTTCTACTGGGACCGGGAGCCCGATGATCTGTTTGTGCGCCAGTGCAGCGCTGCTTTCTCCTATGGTTATGAGTACATGGGACTGAATGGTCGTCTGGTCATCACCCCTCTGACTGACCGCATCTACCTCACCCTCACACAAGTACAATACCTGAACCTCAGAAAGCTTTGTCAGTCTGTATTTATACCCTGTTGAATGATGGAGGTGAATGATTTTGTCTAACTGTAACTACCACTGTGTTTGTGCTTGCCTCAGGCCCTGTCCATGTACCTGGGTGGAGCCCCCGCGGGGCCGGCTGGAACGGGGAAGACAGAGTCCACCAAGGACCTGGCCAAGGCTCTGGGCCTCCTGTGTGTGGTCACCAACTGTGGAGAGGGCATGGACTACATGGTGACGCCCCTCACACCAAAATTAAAGCTTTATTTCCTCTATTGTAGTCCACATGAATAGTTATTTATTTTATTTACCTCGTGTATTCATTTATCATGCTTCTCCTCTCCTCTGTCTTCCCCCTCCTCTGTGTCCAGGCTGTGGGGAAGATCTTGTCTGGCCTGGCCCAGTGTGGTGCCTGGGGCTGCTTTGATGAGTTCAACCGCATCGATGCCTCTGTGCTGTCTGTCATCTCCTCCCAGATCCAGACCATCCGCAACGCTCTCATCCTGCACCTCAAGAGGTTCCATGTAAGTTATTATGACACACAGTCATCTCTTAGATGTCTGGAGACTGCCTGGACAGTTCTGGATTGGGAGAGGGTGATACTAAAACCTTGCAATTTGAGTAGGTAAACACAAAAGATTGCTACAGAACATTATTGCAAGGTAAGTTTTGGGATGTTTTATTTTTTATTTTATTTTACCCCCAAATGTCGTGGTATCCAATTGTTAGTAGCTACTATCTTGTCTCATCGCTACAACTCCCGTACAGGCTCGGGAATGACGAAGGTTGAAAGTCGTGCGTCCTCCGATATACAACCCAACCAAGCCGCACTGCTTCTTAACACAGCGCGCATCCAACCCGGAAGGCAGCCGCACCAATGTTTCGGAGGAAACATCGTGCACCTGGCAACCTTGGTTAGTGTGCACTGCACCCGGCCCGCCACAGGAGTCGCTGGTGCGCGATGAGACAAGGATATCCCTACCGGCCAATCCCTCCCTAACCCGAACGACGCTAGGCCAATTGTGCGTCGCCCCACTGACCTCCCGGTCGCGGCCGGTTACGACAGAGCTTGGGCGCGAACCCAGAGTCTCTGGTGGCACAGTGGTTAAAGGTGCTGCATTACAGCGCCAGCTGTGCCACCAGAGACTCTGGAGACCAGTTTTGGAATGTTTTCCCTCAAAACTGTTGGTGACATTGACTCGATTTGACAATTTTAACTCAGTACTCCGTATGTGTTTTTGGTGTCAGTTTGAAGGCCAGGAGATCAGCATGGACGACCGCATGGGCATCTTCATTACTATGAACCCTGGCTACGCTGGACGCACAGAGCTGCCTGAGTCAGTCAAAGCCCTGTTCAGACCCGTGGTCGTCATCGTCCCTGACCTGCAGATGATCTGTGAGATCATGCTCTTCTCAGAGGGATTCCTCTTGGCTAAGGTGAGCAGCACATCCTCTCATCAACACACACACACACACACACAAAAACACACGTACAATATTATAGATAAGTGTTGTCTGACATTGTTAGACGCACACTCACTCACTTCCTTTGAATGTAGATTCTGGCCAAGAAGATGACGGTGCTGTACAAGCTGGCCAGGGAGCAGCTGTCTAAGCAGTTCCACTATGACTTTGGCCTGCGGGCTCTGAAATCTGTGTTAGTGATGGCTGGAGAACTGAAGAGAGGCTCACCAGACCTCAATGAGGTAAAGACCTGTGAAATTATGCAAAGTCCACTGTGATACGATTCCTATGTGTTGTACTTATAGTAAGGCGACAAAGAGAGCATTTATAATTTTCTGGAAGTTTGGGGTGGTTTTATTTCATTGACTTCTTTGACAATCTCTCTCTTTCTCTATCCCTCTGTCTTTTTTCTCTCTCAGGATGTGGTGTTGATGCGTGCCCTGCGGGACATGAACCTGCCTAAGTTTGTGTTTGAGGATGTGCCTCTGTTCCTGGGGCTGATCTCAGACCTGTTCCCGGGGCTTGACTGCCCCCGTGTGTGCTACCCCAGCTTCAATGATGCTGTGGAGCAGACCCTGATGGAGAACAAATACCTCATCCTGTCCAACCAGGTGCCCTGGCTACCCTTCTCTGTCTAAACTTTAAATCTCAGGGCATAGGCAACTTTGTGAAAATGTCTATCCGCATTGAAAGATGACTCATTATTATTTCTACACATGAAAGTGAAGATGTTGATAAGTCCCTGTTTCTAATGCTGAGTGTCTGTGGTGTTCAGGTGGACAAGGTGGTGCAGATGTATGAGACCATGATGACCAGACACACCACTATGGTGGTGGGCCCCACAGGTGGAGGCAAGTCAGTGGTCATCAGCACTCTGTGCCAGGCCCAGACCAGGTCAGTGCCTCTCAGACCATTGTGACAGCTGGCATCACAACAGCCTTGCTTCTCAAAGCATTCAACAGAGAGTGTTTTTAGGAATAGTAGCTCTCATAATTGTGGTTGTTTTCATGCCTACAGGTTAGGCTTGGTGACCAAGCTTTACTGCCTGAACCCTAAAGCCATGAGTGTCATCGAGGTGTACGGCATTCTGGACCCTGTCACCCGTGACTGGACTGATGGGATACTGTCCAACATCTTCAGAGACATCAATAAGCCCACTGACAAGAAGGAGAGGAGGTAAGACCATGTCACTTCCATTCCCTTGTAGAGTTCAACCTGAAGTTTCTAGGTATTTTGTTGTATCCAATGCTACACTCTAGACCCAAACTTATAGATCTATATCCATCCTGCCCTGCCTTTCTAAAATCTTTGAAAGCCAAGTTAACAAACAGATCACTGACCTTTTCGAATCCCACCCTACCTTCTCCACTATGCAATCTGGTTTCCGAGCTGGTCATGGGTGGACATCAGCCATGCTCAAGGTCCTAAACGATATCGTCGACCGCCATCGATAAAAGACAGTACTGTGCAGCCGTCTTCATCGACCTGGCCAAGGCTTTTGACTCCGTCTTATCGGCAGACTCAATAGCATTGGCTTCTCAAATGACTGCATCTCCTGATTCAGCAACTACTTCTCAGATAGAGTTCAGTGTGTCAAATCGGAGAGCCTGTTGTCCGGACCTCTGGCAATCTCTATGGGTGTGCCACAGGGTTCAATTCTGGAGCCGACTATTTTCTCTGTATATATCAATGATGTCGCTCTTGCTGCTGGCGATTCTCTGATCCACCTCTACGCAGACGACACCATTCTGTATACCTCTGGCCCTTCTTTGGACACCGTGCTAACAAATCTCCAAACGAGCTTCAATGCCATACAACACTCCTTCCGAGGCCTCCAACTGCTTTTAAATGCAAGTAAAACTAAGTGCATGCTCTTCAACCGATTGCTGTCCGCACCCTCCCACCCTACTAGCATCACTACTCTGGACGGTTCTTACTTAGAATATGTGGACAACTACAAATACCTAGGTGTCTGGTTAGACTGTAAACTCTCCTTCCAGACTCACATTAAGCATATCCAATCCAAAATATGCTTCCTATTTCGCAACACAGCCTCCTTCACTCATGCTGCCAAACATACCCTCATAAAACTGACTATTCTACCGATCCTTGACTTTGACGATGTCATTTACAAAATAGCCTCCAACACTCTACTCAGCAAACTGGATGTAGTCTATCACAGTGCCATCCGTTTTGTCACCAAAGCCCAATATACTACCCACCACTGAGACCTGTATGCTCTCGTTGGCTCGCCCTCACTACATACTCGTCGCCAAACTCCAGGTCATCTATAAGTCTATGCTAGGTAAAGCCCCGCCTTATCTCAGCTCACTGGTCACCATAGCAATACCCACCCTTAGCACGCGCTCCAGCAGGTATATTTCACTGGTCATCCCCAAAGCCAACACTTCCTTTGGCTGCCTTTCCTTCCAGTTCTCTGCTGCCAGTGACTGGAACGAATTGCAAAAATCACTAAAGCTGGTGTCTTATATCTCCCTCTAACTTTAAGCAACAGCTGTCTGAGCAACACTGTACCTGTACACAGCCAATCTGTAAATAGCACACCCGACTACCTCATCTCCATATTGTTCTTATCCTCTTGCTCTTTTTCACCCCAGTATCTCTACTTGCACATCATCATCTGCACATCTATCACTCCAGTGTTAATGATAAATTGTAATTATTTTGCCTCCATTGTGTAACGCGGTTCTTCCATTGAAGGAGAGGCGGACCAAAACGCAGCGTGGTTATTATTCATGGTTCTTTAATAAAGAAACTATACATGAATAGACTAACAAAACCAAGAAATGTGAAAAACCAAAACAGCCCTATCTGGTGCAAACACAGAGACAGGAACAATCACCCACAAACCCCAACACCAAACAGGTTTCCTAAATATGGTTCCCAATCAGAGACAATGACTAACACCTGCCTCTGATTGAGAACCATATCAGGCACACTATACATAGACATTTCTATTGTGTTAATGACTGTACGTTTGTTTCTGTGTAGCTCTGTGTTGTTGTTTTTGTCGCACTGCTTTGCTTTATCTTGGTTAGGTCACAGTTGTAAATGAGAACTTGTTCTCAACTGGCCTACCTGGTTAAATAAAGGTGAAATACATTTTTTCTAAAATATATATATACAGTGCCTTCGGAAACAATTCAGACCCCTTGACGTTTTCCAGATTGTATTTGTAAGTCGCTCTGGATAAGAGCGTCTGCTAAATGACTTAAATGTAAATGTATTATGTGACAGACAGACAACCTTATTCTAAAATTGATTAAATAAATAACAATTCCTCAGCAATCTACACACAATACCCCATATTGACGAAGCAAAAACAGTTTTTTTTTTCTGCAAATGTATTAATAATAAAAAGCAGAAATACCTTATATACATATTATTGAGACCCTTTGCTATGAGACTCGAAATTGAGCTCAGGTGCATCCTGGTTTTCCATTGATCATCCTTGAGATGTTTCTACAACTTGATCAGTGTCCACCTGTGGTAAATTCAATTGATTGGATATGATTTGGAAGGCACACACCTGTCTATATACGTTCCCACAGTTGACAGTGCATGTCAGATTAAAAACCAAGCCATGAGGACAAAGGAATTATCCGTAGTGCTCCGAGACAGGATTATGTCGAGGCACAGGTCTGGGGAAGGGTACCAAAAGATTTCTGCAGCATTGAAAGTCCCCAAGAACACAGTGGCCTCCATCATTCTTAAATGGAAGAAGTTTGGAACCACCAAGACTCTTCCTAGAGCTGGCCACCCGGCCAAACTGAGAAATCAGGGGAGAAGGGCCTGGGTCAGGGAGGTGACCGAGAACCCGCTGGCCACTCTGACAGAGCCCTAGAGTTCCTCTGTGGAGATGGGAGAACCTTCCAGAAGGACAACCATCTCTGCTGCACTCCACCAATCAGGCCTTTATGGTAGTGGCCTAATGGAAGCCACTCTTTCGTAAAAGGCACATCACAGCCCGCTTGGAGTTTGCCAAAAGACACCTAAAAATTCTCAGAACATGAGAAACAAGATTCTCTGGTCTGATAAAACCAAGATTGAACTCTTTGGTCTGAATGTCTAGCATCACATCTGGAGGAAACGTGGCTCCATCCCTACAGTGAAGCACGGTGGTGGCAGCATCATGCTGTGGGGATATTTTTCAGCAGCAGGGACTGGAAGACTAGTCAGGATTGAGGCAAAGATGAACGGAACAAAGTACAGAGAGATCCTTGATGAAAACCTGCTCCAGAGCACACAGGACCTCAGACTGGGGCGAAGATTCACCTTCCAACAGGACAATGAGTCTAAGCACAGCCAAAACAACGCAGGAGTGGCTTTGGGACAACTCCCCGAATGTCCTTGAGTGGCCAAGCCAGAGCACAGACTTGAGCCCAATCGAACATCTCTGAAGAGACCTGAAAATAGCTGTCCAGCAATACTCCCCATCCAACCTGACAGAGCTTGAGAGGATCTGCCGAGAAGAATGGGAGAAATTCCCCAAATACAGGTGTACCAAGCTTATAGCGTCATACCCAAGAACACTCGAGGCTGTAATCGCTGCCAAAGTTGCTTCAACAAAGTACTGAGTAAAGGATCTGAATACTTATGTAAATGTGATATTTCCATTTTGTAAAATAAATTACCAAACATTTCAAAACTGTTTGCTTTGTCATTATGGGTTATTGTGTGTCAATACTTTCCAAAGGCACTGTGTATATACAGTACCAGTCAAAAGTTTGGTTACACCTACTCATTCCAGGGTTTTTCTTAATTTTAACTGTTTTCTACATTGTAGAATAATAGTGAAGACATTAACACTATGAAATAACACATATGGAATCATGTAGTAACCAAAAAAATGTTAAACAAATCAAAATATATTTTATATTTGAGATTCTTCAAAGTAGCCACCCTTTGCCTTGATGACAGCTTTGTGCACACTTGGCATTCTCACAACCAGCTTCATGAGGTAATCACCTGGAATGCATTTCAATTCACTTCTTGACGCTACCCATCCCTGTCGCGGGATCATTTTCGTCAGCAACCGCTGAATAGCATAGCGCAACAGTCAAATAATATTACTAAAAAATATTCATATTCATGAAATCACAAGTGCAATATTGCAAAACACAGCTTAGCCTTTTGTTAATCCACCTGTCATCTCAGATTTTGAAATTATGTTTTACAGCGAAAGCAATCCAAGCGTTTGTGTAAGTTTATCGATAGCCTAGCATAGCATTATGTACACTTAGCATCAGGAAGCTTGGTCACGAAAATCAGAAAAGCAATCAAATTAACCGTTTACCTTTGATCTTCGGATGTTTTCACTCACGAGACTCCCAGTTACACAACAAATGTTCCTTTTGTTCCATAAAGATTATTTTTATACCCAAAATACCGACGTTTGTTTGTCGCGTTATGGTCAGAAATCCACAGGAAAGAGCGGTCACGACAACGCAGACGGAAATTCCAAATAGTCTTCATAATGTTCACAGAAACATGTCAAACGTTTTTTATAATCATTCCACACATAGTTTTTAAAATATATATTCGATAATATATCAACAGGATGTGTGTAGGTTTTTCAATAACAGCGGGAGGAACAATGGCGGCTTTATTCTGTAGAGCAAAAACTCACTCTGAGAGCCCCCACCTATCCACTTACGCGATGTGATCTTTCACGCTCATTTTTCAAAATAAAAGCCTGAAACTATGTCTAAAGACTGTTGACACCTTACGGAAGCCAGAGAAAAGGGAATCTGGTTGATATCCCTTTATATGGAGGATAGGCATGCATAGGAACAGAAGGGTTTCAAAATAAGAGGCACTTCCTGATTGGATTTTCCTCAGGGTTTCGCCTGCAATATCAGTTCTGTTATACTCACAGACAATATTTTGACAGTTTTGGAAACTTTAGAGTGTTGTCTATCCTAATCTGTCAATTATATACATATTCTAGCATCTGGTCCTGAGAAATAGGCTGTTTACTTTGGGAACGTTATTTTTCCAAACATTAAAATAATGCCCCCTAGCTTCAAGAGGTTATTAACAGGTGTGCCTTGTTAATTTGTGGAATTTCTTTCCTTCTTAATGCAAGAAACAAAGACCCAAAGTTACCTCTGCTGCAGAGGATAAGTTCATTAGAGATACCAACCTCAGAAATTGCAGCCCAAATAAATGCTTCACAGATTTCAAGTAACAGTCACATCTTCACATCAACTGTTCAGAGGAGACTGCGTGAATCAGGCCTTCATGGTAGAATTGCTGCAAAGAAACCACTACTGAAGGACACCAATAAAGCATGGAGGAGTAGGTGTGATGTTGTGGGGGTGCTTTGCTGGTGACACTGTTATTTATTTAGAATTCGAGGCACACTTAACCAGCATGGCTACCACAGTATTCTGCAGCGATACGCCATTCCATCTGGTTTGCACTTAGTGGGACCATCATTCGTTTTTCAACAGGACAATGATCAAAACACACCTGCAGGCTGTGTAAGGGCTACTTGACCAAGAAGGAGAGTGATGGAATTCTGCATCAGATGACCTGGCCTCCGTAATCAACCGACCTGGTTTGGGATGAGTTGGACCTCAGAGTGAAGGAAAAGCAGGAAACAAGTGCTCAGCATATGTGGGAACTCCTTCAAAATTATTGAAAAAGCATTCCAGGTGACTACCTCATGAAGCTGGTTGAGAGAATGCCAAGAGTGTTCAAAGCTATCATCAAGGCAAAGGGTGGCTACTTTGAAGAATCTCAAATATAAAATGTCTTATGATTATTTTTTTGTTTACTACATGATTCCATATGTTATTTCATCGTTTTAATGTCTTCACTATTATTCTACAGAATATATATTATTTTACACTAATACAATTGCTCTATTTTCATGTCATCTGACCATAGCACCAGTTCTAATCCAAGTGCCAATGCCATTTAGCAAACTCCAGGCTTTTACATTTGTTGGAGAACATGCAAATAGAGCTCTTTGGCCACGCACACCAGTAAGGAAATAAGGATGCACAAGCAGAAAAGAACCGAATACTATTACCTACTGTAAAATATAGTGGTTTATCTTTAATTTTATGGGGCTATTTTGCATCCACTGGTCCTGGGGTCCTTATTAATGTTTATGGCAGTATGAACTTTACCCAGTACCTAGATAAAAACCTGGTTGCCTCTGCCAGTAGGCTGAAACTTGTCCGCAAGTGGATCGTCCAGCAAGACAATAACCCCAAGCACACATCAAAATCCACATATAAATGATTAATTGACCACAAAATCAGCATTTTGCAATGGTCATCTCAGTCTCTGGACTTGAACCCCTTTGAAAACTTGTGGTTTGAATTGAAGAGGGTAGTCCTAAAGCGCAGACAATGGATATCTAGGGTCGGAAAATATTATTTATGGAGGAATGGTCTGAGATCCCTCCCAATGTGTTCTCCAATCTCATAAAGCATGTTAGAAAAAGGTTCAGTGCCGTTATCCTTGCAAGGTGAGGTATGGAAAGGTATTGAAAACAGGGGTGCCAATCATTTTGACCCCTATCTTTTTGAGAAAAAAATCTTACTTGTTAAACTAAATCTCTTTTTCTTAGCAATTGTATTAGTATAAAATAATATGATTTCCTTTTTTTTAGCATACAATAAAGCACATTATTTGTATTATTTATTTCATGTGGTATTTTTTGTTCATCTTTATCAAGGGTGGCAATAATTTGGAACCTGACTGTATATCTCTTGTTGCCACATGAACTCTTACCTACAGGTACATCCTGTTTGATGGGGATGTGGATGCTCTGTGGGTGGAAAACATGAACTCCGTAATGGATGATAACAAGCTGCTCACCCTGGCCAATGGAGAGAGGATACGCCTGCAGAACCACTGTGCTATGCTATTTGAGGTTTGTCACTAATATCATTATAGTCTCCTCAGACCACACCTTACTTACTTGGAATAGTTTACCCAAATTACAAAATTACACACGTTTGAGGCGCAAATCCCATTCAAGTCATGGGACCCATGTTAGCATTTTTCACACATCATGTTCAAATCATCTATAAGTGACTTTGTTGAGCTTCACAATCAATTTTAGATACTTGTGAAAAATGTGGACGTGATGCGCAAAAACAATTATATCGGTCCCATGACTTGAAGGGGATTTGTGCAACCTATTCTAAAATTTTAGCATCTGGAAACTAAATAAAAGCATGATTTTTTGTCATACCTTGTCCATAGATTGCTTACAGGGTGAGGAAGTCAATGTGTCATTTTGTATTTTGGGTGAACTATCACTTGAAGAATTTCTCAATGCGAATGGTAAATACATTTGTCCATCATGTGTTGTAGGTTGGAGATCTGCAGTATGCCTCCCCTGCAACAGTTTCTCGCTGTGGGATGGTGTTTGTGGACCCCAAAAATCTTCGCTATACTCCTTACTGGCAGAAATGGGTCAGTAACAGACCTCCAAAGGTAAGGAACATGACACAGTAAAATGCATAAAGGTTTTATCCTTTCAGCTTTATCAAAATTGATGTTGAAATGTCTCATCTTGCATTTGCTTGTCTTTTCCTGGACAGGAACAACCACACCTGGAGAAGCTGTTTGTAAAGTACGTGCCCAGCACTATCGACATGATAGTGGAGGGTATTGTTGATGGCAAACAGGTGGATAAACTGAAGACCATCGTCCCTCAGACAGATCTCAACATGGTTGGTACAGCTTGGCCTTCTTCAGTGTTATAACATGAGTGTTATAACATGTTGCTAATTATATTTACCCAAATTGAATCTCATGAACAGGTATGCAGTATTTCCTGCAACAAAATCAGTTTCTGTATCACCTACCTAAGATTGGATCCAGCAAACTTCTTACCCTACATTTATAGTTCTATAGTTCATTTTCATGATGCCTGTTCATAACCCCGCTCTCTGTCTGTCTGTCCGTCCGTCCGTCCGTCTGTCTGTCGTGTCCAGGTGACGCAGTTGTCCATGATGCTGGATGCCCTGCTGGAGACAGAGGTCTATGATGCTGATGTTCTGGAGTGTTTCTTCCTGGAGGCGCTGTATTGCTCTCTGGGGGCATGCCTACTGGACAACGGAAGGGCCAAATTTGATGACTTTGTAAAGAAACTGTCCAGCTTGACCACTGGTCATGATGAGAAGGCTCTTGTTGGACCTGGAGAGATTCCAGGTGAGCGAGGCACCATCCAAGCCATCGGTCAAATACAGTCATACTTCAATTTGTATTCAGCTATTAGATACCCAAAACTACAAGTTATTCACAAAATGAATGGCTGGGATGTCTGTTCACACAGGTTACCTGCCTACTCTGTATGATTTCCATTTTGATGGGACCAAGAAGAAGTGGGTTACCTGGAGCTCCCTGGTCACCAAATACGTCCACAGCCCTGATGTGAAGTTCATCGATATCCTGGGTAAAGCATCAATGCATGTGTGCTCAGCAAAAAACAAATAAATAAGTCATCCACTGGATTCCTACAGATACCAAATGTTTCCAACCTCCCCTCTTTCTCCCTCCTCTCTCTCCATATATTTCTCTCAATCTCTATCTCCATCTTTCTCTCTCTTACAGTCCCTACTGTGGACACCACACGAGCCAGTTGGCTACTGGAGCAGATGGTGAAGATCAAGAGGCCTGTAGTTCTGGTGGGAGAGTCTGGCACCTCCAAGACAGCCACTACTCAGAATTTCCTGAAGAATCTCAACATGGACACTACTGTGAGTTTACAACAGGATGACACAGAGACACAGACAGAGCCCATGACACTGAAATGGCAACCTATTCCTTATATAGTGCACTACTTTTGAGGCAGGGCCCATTTAGGACGAACACCATGTGTATTAACTGTGTTTAATGTTGCTTCTTTGTGTCTCCAGATGATGCTGACCATCAACTTCTCATCACGGACCACCTCCATGGACCTCCAGAGGAACCTTGAGGCCAGCGTGGAGAAGAGGACCAAGGAGATATACGGCCCTCCCATGGGAAAAAGACTGCTGGTCTTTATGGATGACCTCAACATGCCCAGGGTAGGTACATGCCTGCTCTTCTCTAGCTCCCCATCACCCTCTCTTCGATCCCTCAACCTTCATCCTTTACATGTGTGTCTGTGTTAATGTAGGTTAGTGTGTTTGTTTGTCTGGTTGATTGTATGTTGGTATGTCATTGTACCTGTGTCCTATCAGGTGGATGATTATGGGACCCAGCAACCCATTGCCCTGCTGAAGCTGCTGTTGGACCGAGGAGGCATGTATGACAGAGGGAAGGAGCTGAACTACAAAGTTCTGAAGGACCTAGGCTTCATCGCAGCCATGGGCAAGGCAGGAGGTGGGAGGAACGAGGTGGACACCCGTTTCATCTCCCTCTTTAGTGTCTTCAACATCCCCTTCCCAGACGAGGACTCCCTCCATCTTATCTACTCCTCCATCCTCAAGGGACACACCAGGGTGAGACGCACGATCACACATTTTAAGATGCAGCTCTTACCACCAAAAACAGCATTACCACACATTAATTATTGTATGAAATGACTTGATTGAACTCTAACCATTTAAACCGTAGCCGTTTGAGGAGTGCATCCAGACGATGTGTGACAAGCTGACTATCTGCACTCTGGAGCTGTACAAGAACATCATCAAAGACCTGCCACCCACACCATCCAAGTTCCACTACATCTTCAACCTCAGGGACCTGTCCAGAGTCTACAACGGTCTGGTCCTCACCAACGCTGAGAGGTCTTAAACATTACCCTCGGTTGAATCTAAATAACATGTGTTAAGAAGATGTTGCTAACACCTAGAAGCCCATGTTAAGTGATGTGTCATGTTTAGTCTCTGAACGTTTCTCTTCTGTAGGTTTCTAACGGTCACCCAGTTTGTGCGTGTGTGGAGGAACGAGTGCCTGAGGGTGTTCCATGACAGGCTCATCAATGAAATAGACAAAGCCCTGGTACGTTCATCTGCATGGTTCTGTTCTACTTAATCATGAAAAAATGTATTAATCCCTTTACAGTAACTTCCTCTTACTATATTGTACTTGTTTTCCACTCTCATCTGTCCCCTGTCTTGTTGTCTCAGGTCCAGGACCATATAAAGAACCTGATAGATGAGCACTTTAAGTCAGACTTGGAGTCAGCCATGAGGGACCCCATCCTGTTTGGGGACTACAGAACTGCCCTCAACGAGTCTGAGCCACGCGTCTATGAGGACATACAGGACTATGATGCTTCCAAAGCCTTGTTCCAGGTACTCAGAAGTTGGGATGATGACTTTCAAACGTGTTTGATTTTTACATTTATAATTGCCCCTTGTCACCTGTACTAGGCAAAATTAAACGGCACCCTTTTTTCAATATGTTCAAAATATCACAACTTTACTGTTTGCCCAGTCTCAAGCCTTTGTCTCGTTGCTGACCTGCCCCTGTCACTGCTCTGTAGGAGATCCTGGAGGAGTACAATGAGAACAAGACCAAGATGAAACTGGTTCTGTTTGACGACGCCCTGGAGCACCTGACAAGAGTGCACCGCATCATCAGGATGGACCGCGGCCACGCCCTGCTGGTGGGGGTTGGCGGCTCCGGGAAGCAGTCCCTTACCAAGCTTGCCGCATTCACCGCAGGCTGCGAGGTTAGCCAGACACATCCTCTGCGTCCCAACTGGCACCCTATTCCCTATATAGTGCACTACTTTTGCTCTGGACAAAAGTAGTGCACTATATAGGGAATAGAGTGCCAGTTGAGACACATCCATCATCTGCTACTGCTCATATGGGAGGAGGCCTTTAAAGAGACACCAGAAAGATACCTTCTTATATGGACTGTTGTTTGCCCCTTCAGGTGTTTGAGATTACACTGAGCAGAGGCTACTCAGAGACCAACCTCCGTGAGGACCTGAAGATCCTGTATCTGAAGCTGGGCATTGAGGACAAGAAGACAGTTTTCCTCTTCACTGATGCCCACGTGGCTGAGGAGGGCTTCCTGGAACTCATCAACAATATGCTCACCTCGGGTAAACACTTGAGCATACACCAGCTCCCACACATTGTGTGCATCCGAAATGTCACCCTATTCCCTAGATAATGCACTACTTTGGACCAGATTCTGCAGTCTGACTAACCCTCTGTGTGTGCAGGCATGGTCCCTGCTCTGTTCCCAGATGATGAGAAAGAGATGGTGCTGAACCAGCTCCGTGATGAGGCCATAAAGATGGGCTCTGGCCCGTCCAAGGAGAGCGTGTGGCAGTACTTTGTCAACAAGAGTGCCAACAACCTGCACATTGTCCTGGGAATGTCCCCTGTGGGAGACACCCTGAGGACACGCTGCAGAAACTTCCCAGGTACACAACCCTTCACTACTGTTCACTTGGCTTTGTCTACTGTCTGAAGAGTTTATGTAATTGCTCCTTGTCTCATTTATGTTACAGGGCTGGTGAACAACACTGGTATTGACTGGTTCCTTCCCTGGCCTCCTCAGGCTCTGCATGCTGTGGCTCAGTCTTTCCTGGGTATGGAATCACAGATTCACACTTCCACCACCACTGCAATGTACTAAAATTATACAATCGATACATTTATCACTGACTCTGATTAGGGTGTTTATATAAGCTTTATAGTGGTGCAACTGAACCCATTAATGTCATGCCACAGGTGAGAGTCCAATGATCCCCGAGAGGCACTCGGCAGCCGTAATTGCTCACGTGTGTATGGTGCACGGCTCGGTGGGTGACTACAGCAAGATGTTCCTGCAGAAGCTCAGACGCAGCAACTATGTCACCCCTAAGAACTACCTGGACTTCATCAGCACCTACGCCAACCTCCTGGAGGACAAGGACCAATACATCCTGGGTAACAGGGAGCACAGAGTGGGAGAAATATCAAAGGGCCTTGGTTTCCCTGCTACTGCTGTGCTGTATTGCAGTGGTATTTGTGTTTTTTTTTGTGTGTGTGCCTGCGTGTGTGAGAGATTGTAAAGTTGTCTCCCTCTGTCCCTCGCGTGGTCCCTCGCGTGGTGTCCCAGCTCAGTGTAAGCGTCTGGAGGGTGGTCTGGATAAGTTGGAGGAGGCCAGTGTGCAGCTGGCTGAGCTCAACATCAAGCTGGCAGAGCAAAAGGTGGTTCTAGCAGAGAAATCCTCCGCCTGTGAGATTCTACTGCAGGAGATCGCCACCAACACCACCGTGGGTCAGTGCAGTCAACACAGCATTAGACTGAGTTCCAAATGTAACCCATATTCCATATACCCTATTCCCTATTTAGTGCATTACTTATGACCAGGGCTCATACGGTAATGCACTATAGAGGGAATCTGGTGCCATTTGGGAAGAGCCTTTAGACACGTTCGCTGTACCCATACCATGCTAATCATAGCCCACAGGGCAGCACAAGTAAACACAACTCTCCTTCTTGTGTAGCTGAGGAGAAGAAGAAGCTGGCGGAGGACAAAGCCAAGGAGATCGAGGAGCAGAACAAGGTTATTGCTGTGGAGAAGAGGGATGCTGAGAGCTCATTGGCTGAGGCCCTGCCTGCTCTGGAGGCAGCCCGCATCGCCCTGCAAAGCCTGGACAAGTCTGACGTCACTGAGATCAGGTGCCCCTCCCTACCTTCCCCCCTCTGTGCTCCACTGCACCCACCTGGTTGGTTTTGTGTCCCACAAGTTAAACAGAGGTTGTATCACAAATGGCACCCTATTCACTATATAGTGCACTACTTTTGACTCTGCACTATATAGGGAATAAAGTGTAATTTGGGAGGCACCCATAATGTAGTGGTTACACTCATCAGACAGTCTGGGCCAGGAATCAGCAGTCTGGTCCTGATGGAGTGTCACGTTGTCATCTGGCCCCTTCCCCGGCCCTTGGCTCCCTGGAAAATAGGAAAATGTTGTCATAGGAAAATTACAAATTGTGATTTTGGGAAATGTCTTATGTTGATTAATGGAACAAGTTACTCAGTGGCTTTAAAGCTTACACAGAGCAGACCTCCAGGAGCAGGACTGAACTGAACACACTTGGTCCAGACCACTAACCTCATAGATAGAGAAGGCAGCTTTGGTTAGACACAAATCAATAAAAACATATAACAATAAAACACAAATCAAATACGTCATTCCCACACTTCAAAAACATTCACTGGGAATACGTTTCGAGTTTTTAATCCATCTGTTGAAGGAGGATGTAAGTATAAACCTAGTGTGACCTATGCTTTTTTCCGTGATCCTTATCCTAATTCATAGAAAACTCCATTTCAACACTCCAAAGAAAATACAGTGCCTTCAGAAAGTATTCACACCCCTTGACTTTTTCCACATTTTGTTGTTACAAGGAGGAATTAAAATGGATTTAATTATAATTTTTTGTCAACGATCTACACAAAATACTCAATGTCAAAAATTCTTAAGATTTTTTTTTTTTTTTTTTTTTAAATAAGAAAAATAAAATACTATATATCTTGATGACACTAATATTATACAGTTGAAGTCAGAAGTTTACATACACTTAGGTTGGAGTCATTAAAACTTGTTTTTCAAATACTCCACAAATTTCTTGTTAACAAACTATAGTTTTGGCAAGTCATTTAGGACATCTACTTTGTGTATGACACAAGTAATTTTTCCCAAAATTATTTACACACTTATAATTCACGGTATCACAATTCCAGAGGTTTACATACACTAAGTTGACTGTGCTTTCAAACAGCTTGGAAAATTCCAGAAAATGATGTCATGGCTTTAGAAGCTTCTGATAGGCTAATTGACATCATTTGAGTCAATTGGAGGTGTACCTGTGGATGTAATTCAAGTCATACCTTCAAACTCAGTGCCTCTTTCTTGACGTCATGGGTAAATCAAAAGAAATCAGCCAAGATCTCAGAAAGATAATTGTAGACCTCAACCAGTCAGTCTGGTTCATCCTTGGGAGCAATTTCCAAATGCCTGAAGGTACCACGTTCATCTGTACAAACAATAGTATGCAAGTATAAAAAACATGGGACCACGCAGCCGTCATACCGCTCAGGAAGGAGACGCGTTCTGTCTCCTAGAGATGAACGTACTTTGATGCGAAAAGAGCAAATCAATCCCAGAACAACAGCAAAGGACCTTGTGAAGATGCAGGAGGAAACCGGTACAAAAGTATCTATATCCACAGTAAAACAAGTTCTATATTGACATAACCTGCTTTGCTGCAGGAGGGAATGGTGCACTTCACAAAATAGATGGCATAATGAGGGAGGAAAATTATGTGGATATATTAAAGCAACATCTCAAGACATCAGTTAAAGCTTGGTCGCAAATGGGTCTTCCAAATGGACAATGACCCCAAGCATACTTCCAAAGTTGTGGCAAAATGGCTTAAGGACAACAAAATCAAGGTATTGGAGTGGCCATCACAAAGCCCTGACCTCAATCCTGTAGAAAATGTGTGGGCAGAAATGAAAAAGTGTGTGCGAGCAAGGGGGCCTACAAACCTAACTCAATCACACCAGCTCTGTCAGGAGGAATGGGCCAAAATTCACCCAACTTATTGTGGGAAGCTTGTGGAAGGCTACCCTAAACGTTTAACCCAAGTTAAACAATTTAAACGCAATGCTACCAAATATTAATTGAGTGTTTGTAAACTTCTGACCCACTGGGAATGTGATGAAAGAAATAAAAGCTGAAATAAATCATTCTCTCTACTATTATTCTGACATTTCACATTCTTAAAATAAAGTGGTGATCCTAACTGACCTAAAACAGGGAATATTTACTAGGATTAAATGTCAGTAATTGTGAAAAACTGAGTTGAAATGTATTTGGCTAAGCAAGATGTTAGAATCAAGAATTGGCAGCAATTACAGCTGTGAGTCTTTCTGGGTAAGTCTCAAAGATCTTTGCACACCTGGATTGTACAATATTGTCACATTATTATTTAAAACATTCGTCAAGCTCTGTCAAGTTGATTGATCCTTAGTAAACAGCCATTTTCAAGTCTTAACATAGATTTTTTAGCCAATTTAGGTCAAAACTGTAACTAGACCACTCAGGAGCATTTAATGTTGTCTTGGTAAGCAACTCCAGTGTATATTTTGCCTGGTGTTTTAGGTTATTGTCCTTCTGAAGGTGAATTTGTCTCCCAGTATCTGTTGGAAGGTAGACTGAACCAGTTTTCCTTTAGAATTTTGCTTAGCTAGCTCTAATCTGTTTATTTTTATCCTAAAAAACGCCGATGACAAGCATAGCCATAACATGATGCAGCCACCATCATGCGTGAAAATATGAAGAGTGGTACTCAGTGTTGTGTTGGATTTGCGCATAACATAACGCCACATTTTTTGCAGTTTTACTTTAGTGTCTTGTTGCGAACAGGATGCATGTTTTGGAATACTTTTATTCTGCACAGGCTTCCTTCTTTTCACACTGTCATTTAGGATCGTATTGTGGAGTAACTACAATATTGTTGATCCATCCTCGGTTTTCTCCGATCACAGCCATTAAACTCTGTAACTGTTTTAAAGTCACCATTGCCTCATGGTGAAATCTCTGAGCGGTTTTCTTTCCTCTCCTGCAACTGAGTTAAGAAGGACGCCTGTATCTTTGTAGTGACTGGGTGTATTGATACACCATCCAAATTGTAATTAATAACATCACCATGCTCAAAGGGATATTCAATGTCTGCTTTTTTTATATTTACCATCTACCAATAGGTGCCCTTCTTTGCGAGGCATTGGAAAACCTCCCTGGTCTTTGTGGTTGAATCTGTGTTTGAAATTCACTGCTTGACTGAGGGACCTTACAGATAATTGTATGTGTGAGGTACAGAGATGAGGTAGTCATTCAGAAATCATGTTAAACACATTTGAACTCCTGAACCTATTTAGGCTTGCCATAACAAAGGGGTTGAATGCTTATTGACTCGAGACATTTCTGCTTTTCATTTTTTATTAATTTGTAAACATTTCTAAAAACTTAACTCCACTTTGACATTATGGGGTTTTGTGTGTAGGCCAGTGACACAAAATCTCAATTTAATATTTTTTTTTAATTCAGGCTGTTAATACTTTCTGAAGACACTGTAAATCCTGTTTTATAGATCTTGCTGTGCTGTGTTGAGACACTGTATATTTCCTCCTTGGAGAGGTGTAGGATTGGCCAATGGATAGAAACAAAACAAATATTTTTCCCGCTTGACTCCTTTAAAGCAGCAATTTGTACTTGGTGAAACTGCCATGTCCATTTGTGATATTACAACAACAAATAAGTTATTTCAGACAACGAACACAGTTTTTTTCCCCCTCAGACATCATTACATGCGTGATTTTTTTCTAAATTACCATGATGCCAGATGTTCCTCTCCTCTTTTTCATCAACAAAAGAAAATAATAACCAAGGCGCTACGTCATACAGTGGTGCTGTTTCACCTTATGCGGATTCCAGCTTTAACAAAAGTTGTTGCCCTAGAGCTCCATTCATGTTCATTGATAATTTTTTTCCTGTGCCTGTCTCTTTGGTTGTGCTTCTGTCCACTCGTCTGGCGCGTCAACCCTTGCAGATCATTTGCCAAGCCGCCCAAACAGGTGCAGGTGGTGTGTGAGTGCATCCTGGTGATGCGAGGCCAGAAGGAGATCAGCTGGAAGTCAGCCAAGAGCATGATGTCAGAGGGCAACTTCCTGCGTGCATTGATGGAGATGGACTGTGATGCCATCAACCCCAGCCAGGTCAAGACTGTCAGAGGTAGGTAGGCCACTTCTGTTCTGTGGTTTTCACTCCGAAACAGTACAACAATAGGTCTAACTTTATCCGTAATGCAACTTTAATATGCAGTATGAGCCCTCAAATAGCAAATACATGGATACAGGTAACTGCCAAAATAAAGGAAACACCATCATAAAGTGTCTTAATAGAGTGTTGTGCCACCATGAGCCGCCAGAACAGCTTCATTGCTCCTTGGCGTAAATTCTTCAAGTGTCTGGAACTCTGTTGGAGGGATGCGACACCATTGTTCCACAGAAATCATTTGGTGTTTGTGGTGGAGGCGCAGCTCCAGAATCTCCCATAAGTGTTCAATTGGGTTGAGATCTGGTGAGTGGTGACTGAGACACGCACACACACTTTAAATCCCCTATGTTCCTTTGAGACCCCTGTGGCTTCTTCTAGCCATGGTAGCCAAACTCATGGGCAACTGGGCATATGTATAGATGACCCTAAGCATGATGGGATGTTAATTGCGTAGTTAACTCAGGAACCACACCTGTGTGGAAACACCTGATTTCAATATACTTTGTAAGCCTCATTTACTCAAGTTTTACTCATTTACTCATTTACTCTTTATTTTGGCAGTTACCTGTATATGTTCACTCTATTGCCCTGTGTTTCCCCTGGCCAGGCTTCTTGAAGAACCTGAACACCAGCTTTGAGGAGATGCAGGCCATCAGTAAGGCTGGCTCTGGGATGCTCAAGTTTGTGGAGGCTGTCATGGGCTACTGTGACGTCGCCAGGGAGATCAAGCCCAAGAGAGAGAAGGTAACGTGATAGAGATAGTATAAACACTGTAAATGACTTTGATCGGCACAGGGGAAGTGTCATAGTCATAAATCTCTTTTGTTTATGTTATAGGCATAACACTATCCAGCACATGACCCATGCCAGTTAAATGGCACCAGCCTTTAAGAATGAGCAGTGTTGTGTTAGTGGCGTTTCAACCCCCCTGGCTGTCTGTTGCAGGTGGCGCGCCTAGAGAAGAACTTCTTCCAGAGCAAGCGTGAGCTGGAGCGTATTCAGAACGAGCTGGGGACCATCCAGAGGGAGCTGGGGGCGCTGGGGGACAAGTACAGTGCTGCCATGGGGGAGAAGCAGCTGCTGCAAGAGGAGGCTGAGGTCATGGAGAGGAGGCTGATCGCTGCTGACAAACTCATCTCAGGCCTGGGCTCGGAGAATGAGCGGTGAGGACAGCACGGTGGAGTGCATATACACACAGACTCAGCATGACTTACAGCCAGTTGAAGGCTGTGGACCGTATTTGAATCAACGTTGTTTCCATGTCATTTCAACAAAAAAATTCAATGTGATGATGTTGAATCAACGTGGAAAACTGATTGGATTTGCAAGAAGTCATCAACGTCAGCATGACTTACAGTCAGTTGAAGGCTGTGGACCATATATGAATCAACATTGTTTCCATGTCATTTCACCCAACTTTTAACCTAAATCCAATGACATGGTCAAATGTTTTGTTGAATTCACATTAGTTGACAACTCAACCAAATGTAAACCAAAACTAGACGTTGAAATTACATCTGCCCTACCATCTCTGTATCTGTCTCTTTCTCCTCTTCTCGTCTTCCTCTCCTTCTTCCTCTTCCCAGATGGACAGATGACCTGGAGGAGTTGAAACAGCGTCGTGTGCGTCTCCTAGGCGACTGCCTGATCTGTGCTGCGTTCCTGAGCTACGAGGGGGCATTCAGCTGGGACTTCAGGAATGAGATGGTGTTTGACGTGTGGGAAAAGGATGTGTTGGAGAGAGGCATCCCTCTCAGCCAGCCCTTCAGAGTGGAGAGCCTACTGACCGACGAGGTGGAGATCAGCAGGTCAGAGACTGTACGTGTGTGTTGGTGTGTGTGCGTACATGCATTCATACTTGCATTTGTGAGTGCGTTTTTTTAAAGCGTGTGTTTCCGTACCTGTGTGAGAGGAAGAGAGGGAGTAAAGGTGTCTGTGTTGTAGATGGGGGTCAGAGGGCCTTCCTCCAGATGAGCTGTCAGTCCAGAACGGGATTCTGACCACCAGGGCCAGCCGCTTCCCCATGTGTATCGACCCCCAACAGCAAGCTCTCAACTGGATCAAAAAGAAGGAGGAGAAGTTCAACCTTAAGGTACGGCTAACTTTATCAGCTGACTTCACAGGATCTAACTATTATTCTTTTACATCTGCATTTACTGGATGTTATTCTTATACTGTATGTGATTGACCTCTTCCATAGATCTCTTCGTTCAACGACCCAGACTTCTTGAAGCAGCTGGAGATGGCCATCAAGTATGGCTTTCCCTTCCTGTTCCAAGACGTGGATGAGTACATTGACCCTGTGATCGACAACGTCCTGGAGAAGAACGTGAAAGGAGCCGAGGGCCGGCAGGTTATAACACTGGGGGACAAAGAGGTGGACTACGACCCCAACTTCAAACTCTACCTCAACACCAAACTGTCCAACCCTAAGTACTCTCCCTCTGTGTTCGGAAAGGCCATGGTCATCAACTACACTGGTGAGACGTCTCTGTATGTCAGCACGCCTGTGTCTACACTGTATGTGGTGTGAGTGTGTGGGGTAACAGTTTGTGTGCCTGTGTGTGTGTGTGTGTCTTTCTCAGTGACGCTGAAGGGTCTGGAGGACCAGCTGCTGAGTGTTATCGTGGGATTTGAACGTAAGGAGCTGGAGGAGCAGCGGGAGAGACTGATCCAGGAGACCAGTGAGAACAAGAAGCTGCTGAAAGACCTGGAGGACTCTCTGCTGAGGGAGCTAGCCACCTCCACAGGCAACATGCTGGATAACGTGGAGCTGGTCCACACTCTAGAGGAGACTAAGTCCAAGGCCAGCGAGGTTTGTCTGGAGACAGGATACACTCACTCTCAAGGGGAAGACATCAGAGAGCATGAGGCCTGGGCTCTCTTAATGCTTTGTCTGTGTTCTCTGATGTAACTCCCTAGGTGTTTGAGAAGCTGAAGCTGGCAGAGAAGACATCAACAGACATTGATAAGCTGCGAGATGGCTACCGTCCCGCTGCCAAGCGCGGTGCCATCCTGTTCTTTGTGCTGGCGGAGATGGCCCTGGTGAACAGCATGTACCAGTACTCTCTGGCCTCCTATCTGGAGGTTTTTGACTTCTCCCTGCGCAAGTCCCTGCCTGACTCCATCCTGCCCAAGAGGCTGAAGAACATCATGGACACCCTGACATACAATGTCTACAACTATGGATGCACAGGTGAGGTGACAGGGTGTTCAGGAATGGTCAAACTTGGACTTTTGTGGGAACAGTTATGTGATAGCTGGGATTGATTTGAAACTGTGTGTGTGTGTGACTCAGGTCTGTTTGAGAGACACAAGCTGCTGTTCTCCTTCAATTTGACAATAAAGATTGGGCAGCCAGAGGGGAGGGCTCCCCAGGAGGAGCTGGACTTCTTCCTCAAGGGTGAGAGACATATGATGTCATCTACCATACACTCACATAAACACAGCACACCAACTTGGAGACCCATAACTCACATACACTTTTTTTCCTCTCTGTGCTCCCCAATCCAGGCAACCTGTCCCTGGAGATGAGCAAGAGGAAGAAGCCGTGTCACTGGCTTCCAGGCCAGGGCTGGGAGGACATCATACGACTGGCTGAGCTCTTCCCTGCTGAGTTTGGCTCCCTACCAGATGACGTGGAGAAGAACCTGCCAGAGTGGAAGACTGTGAGTAACACCATCCAATCTTGTGACCTAGTGATGCACTGAATATGTTCCTATGTCCTCTCTAGAATGGTTCATTGTTAATCCTCCTCTCTGTTGTCATCTCAGTGGTATGATCTGGATGGGCCAGAGCAGGCTCCCTTCCCCATGAAGTATAAAGACAACCTGACTGCCTTCCAGAAGCTGCTGTTGCTGCGCTGCTTCCGCCTGGACAGAGTCTACCGGGCTGTCACTGACTATGTCACCATCACCATGGGAGAGAAGTAATAGACCGTTCTCCTACAAACCTGAACTCCTATTGCTTTGATCCAAAATATCTTGACTTTAGTGTTTAGTGTTTCTCCCTATTCACTTTCTACTGTCTACCTCGCCCCCCTCCCTCTCAGGTATGTGCAGCCCCCTGTGATCAGTTTTGAGGCCATCTATGAGCAGAGTTCACCCAACTCCCCCATCGTGTTCATTCTGAGCCCCGGTTCTGACCCAGCCAGTGACCTCATGAAGCTTGCTGAGAGGTCTGGCTTTGGGGGCAGCAGGCTCAAGTTTCTGGCCATGGGACAAGGTCAGGAGAAGGTAGCAGGCAACACTCATTAATCACAGCAATAGAGCTTCCAATGTTACAATTTTTTAATATTTTTTTTATTTAACCTTTATTTAACTAGGCAAGTCAGTTAATTAAGAACAAATTCTTATTTACAACGACCTACCAAAAGGCAAAAGGCCTCCTGTGGGGGCTGGGATAAGAGAAAAATATATAGGACAAAACACACATCACGACAAGAGAGACACCACAACACAACATAAAGAGAGTGGTCTAAGGCACTGCATCTCAGTACAAGAGGCGTCACTACAGTCCCTGGTTCAAATCCAGGCTGTATCTGGCCGTGATTAGGAGTCCCATAGGGCGGCGCACGATTGGCCCAGCGTCATCTGGGTTTGGCAGGGGTAGGCCGCCATTGTAAATAAGAATTTGTTCTTGGGCCTCCCGGGTGGCGCAGTGGTTAAGGGCGCTGTACTGCAGCGCCAGCTGTGCCACCAGAGACTCTGGGTTTGCGCCCAGGCTCTGTCGTAACCGGCCGCGACCGGGAGGTCCGTGGGGCGACCCACAATTGGCCTAGAGTTGTCCGGGTTAGGGAGGGTTTGGCCGGTAGGGATATCCTTGTCTCATCGCGCACCAGCGACTCCTGTGGCGGGCCGGGCGCAGTGTGCGCTAACCAAGGTTTCCAGGTGCACGGTGTTTCCTCCGACACATTGGTGCGGCTAGCTTCCGGGTTGGATGGGTTGTGTATCGGAGGACGCATGACTTTCAACCTTCGTCTCTCCCGAGCCCCTACGGGAGTTGTAGCGATGAGACAAGATAGTAGCTACTAACAATTGCATACCACAAAATTGGGGAGAAAAAGGGGTGAAATTCAAAACAAAAACAAAACAACAACAAAAATTGTTCTTAACTGATTTGCCTAGTTAAATAAAGGTTGAAATAAAAAATATAAATGGATGAGAGAGCTTCCTACTGCATGAGCTATGTTGATGATGTAAATTGAGAAGAGCGTGGGGCCTAGGATCGAGCCATGGGGTACTCCCTTGGTGACAGGCAGTGGCTGAGACAGCAGATGTTCTGACTTTATACACTGCACTCTTTGAGAGAGGTAGTTAGCAAACCAGGCCAAATACCCCTCAGAGACACCAATACTCCTAAGCCGGCCCGCAAGAATGGAATGGTCTACTGTGTCAAAAGCTTTGGCCAAGTCAATAAAAATAGCTGCACAACATTGCTTAGAATCAAGGGCAATTGAGACATCATTTAGGACATTTAAGGTTGCAGTGACACATCTATAACCTGAGCGGAAACCAGATTGCATAACACATGTACTTTTGGTGCACATTCAACCACAAAGCTAATTGGAATGTTGTTAGTATGATACAGTATTGTTGTTGTGTGCTGTAGGTGGCGCTGCAGCTGCTGGAAACGGCGGTATCTCGGGGCCAGTGGCTGATGCTGCAGAACTGCCACCTGCTGGTGAAGTGGCTGAAGGACCTAGAGAAGTCCCTGGAGAGGATCACCAAGGCCCACCCTGACTTCAGACTGTGGCTCACCACTGATCCCATCAAAGACTTTCCCATCGGCATCCTACAGAAGTCTCTCAAGGTGAGGAAGAGCTCTAACTTAGTCAAACAGGCCTGCTACCTACTGCAGCTAACACAGACTGTTGCCTACTGCAGCTAACTGTATACAATGTGACTTAGTTTTATGATAAAGTGTCTGTCTGTCTATCTCTGATTCACTCTTCCAACACCATACAGTCTCCCCAGCCCGATTCGTTCACCTAATCACAGCAAAACTGATCCATTGAGGATTGAAGCGAATTGACTTTAGGACCTGATCTCTGTTTTTCTGTTCGTCCAGGTGGTGACGGAGCCTCCCAACGGGCTGAAGCTGAACATGAGGGCAACCTTCTTTAAGATCGCCCACGAGACTCTGATGGGCTGCCCCCACCCGGCCTACCGCAGCCTGGTCTACGTGCTGTCCTTCTTCCACGCTGTGGTGCAGGAGAGACGCAAGTACGGCAAGATCGGCTGGAACGTGTCCTACGACTTTAACGAGTCTGACTTCCAGGTGAGTGGGAAAACGGCTGTTTTGTAACAGCATCCACAGGACTTACACTATTGATTACATTTACTTCATAGTCATTTACTTTTGCTGATCAGTTTAAATGTCATGTCTGTAACTCCAGTTTTTGTGTGCGCTGATGTGGATGTTCTTTGTTGACCAGGTGTGCATGGAGATCCTGGACACCTACCTGACCAAAGCTCACACTCAGGGAGATGCTAAGATCCCCTGGGGAAGTCTCAAGTATCTCATAGGAGAGGTCAGGCTCACCTATTCATACATCACATTGACTTAACAATGATAGTACAGAATCCTATTAGTATAATAGCCTCGCACTAATGGCTTCCATTTGTGTTTGTGTGTGTGTGTGTGTGTGTGTGTGTGTGTGTGTGCGTGCGTGCGTGTTTACGCTCCCTCTCTCAGGTAATGTATGGAGGCAGGTGTATAGACAGCTTTGACCGCAGGATCTTGACGGTCTACATGGATGAGTACCTGGGAGACTTCATCTTTGACACCTTCCAGCCCTTTCACTTCTTCCACAACAAGGACGTGGACTACAAGATCCCTCCTGACGGGCCCAAGGAAAATTATGTTGGTCAGTGGATGTAGTTCATCACTGGTCTGATATACAGACTTCAAATGTAGCTTTTTACATACGATTTCTACTGCACTGCCATTGTTGTTATTAACTTGTAGTTGTCATCCATCTTCTCTGATTGACTTGCTATGTATCACAGGGGAGATTGAGACCTTGCCCTTGGCCAACACTCCAGAGGTGTTTGGTTTGCACCCCAATGCTGAGATTGGATACTACACACAGGCAGCCCGCGACATGTGGACCCACCTGATAGATCTGCAGCCGCAGACTGGTAACAGAAACCTCACACACACACATACACACAGACTGAGCATAATCTGGCCTCCTCACCTTTCTGTCGGGGTCCTCAGGTGAGTCTGGTGGAGGCATCAGCAGGGATGAGTACATCAGCAACGTGGCCCGGGACATCCAGAACAAGCTGCCCCAGGTGTTTGACCTGGACGTGATCCGTAAGAAGTTTGGCCTGGAGATCTCCCCCACCTCCGTGGTGCTGCTGCAGGAGCTGGAGCGCTTCAACAAGCTCATTGTCAGGATTGGACGCTCTCTGGCTGAGTTGCAGAGGGTGAGAGAGGGGGAGAAGACAGGCAGGAACAGTGAGGGGTATAGAAAGAGGAAGAACTACAGGGACAGATTGTCATTGGGCCTTATTTTGTATCTACATAAAACAGAACGTTTGCTGTTGTCTATTGCATATTTACTAAAGGAACCAGGTGAGATACCTATAGTACCTATAGTTTGGTATGGGGATGTGAACTAACAAACGTGTCTGTGCCCGTAGGCTCTGGCTGGTGAGGTGGGCATGAGTAGTGAGCTGGATGAGGTGGCACGCGCCCTCTTCAACGGCATGATCCCTGCTATCTGGAGGAAGCTGGCACCTGATACCCTCAAGTCCCTGGGCAACTGGATGATCCACTTCAAGAGGCGTTACGACCAGTACAACTCCTGGGTGAACATCCGGCGCTCTAATACAGTTATTCTCTGAGACATATCTCCCAGAAGATTGGTTTAGTTTATAAGAATCCCCATTAGCTGTTGCTCATGCAGATATGTTATTCAAGGTCACACTTTCTTGGTATCAAAGTATCCATGATGTATAGTACATATAAATGGAAATACAGTATGTACATGTATGTATGTAGTGGTTGTGTAGTTATGTTTTATTTTGATGGTTCTTCCTTCCAGGTGGATAAAGGGGAGCCCAATGTGATGTGGTTGTCAGGGCTGCAGATCCCAGAGTCCTACTTAACTGCTCTGGTTCAGGCCACATGCAGAAGGAACGGCTGGCCGCTTGACCGCTCCACACTCTACACACAGGTCACTCAGTACACCACTGAGGAGGAGGTCAACGAGAGGCCTGGACAGGGTGAGAGTCCTCTGACAGACAGACAGACAGACACACACACACACACACACACACACACGGACGGACATATTAACACACACACTGACAGACATATTAACACACACTGACAGACATATTAACACACACACTGACAGACATTAACACACACACTGACAGACATGTTAACACACACACTGACAGACAGATGGACAGACAGATGGACAGGCGGACAGACATTCTAACACTGACAGACAGACAGACAGACACACACACGGACGGACAGATGGACAGACAGGCAGATGGACAGACGGGCGGACATTCTAACACTGACAGACAGACAGACAGACACACACACGGACGGACAGACAGACGGATGGACAGGCGGACAGATAGACAGACAGACAGACACACACACGGACGAACATACTAACACTGACAGAGAGATAGACACACACACAGACGGACATACTAACACTGACGGACGGGCGGGCGGACGGACAGACACACGGACGGACATGTTAACACAGACAGACAGACCGACAGACAGACAGACAGACCGACAGACAGACAGACAGACACACGGACGGACATGTTAACACACACACTGACAGACATGTTAACACACACACTGACAGACATACCAACACACACACTGACAGACATTAACACTGACAGACATATGGACAGATGGACAGGCGGACATACTAACACGGACAGACAGACAGACACACACCCTGACAGACATATTAACACACACACTGACAGACATATTAACACACACACTGACAGACATATTAACACACACACTGACAGACATATTAACACACACACTGACAGACAGATGGACAGACAGACAGATGGACAGGCGGACAGACAGACAGACAGTGATGCTTTGATACTGAGGGTTGTGGTTGTGTTCTCCCAGGCTGCTTCGTGTCAGGCCTGTATCTGGAGGGAGCAGACTGGGACATAGAGAGGGGTTGTCTGATCAGGAGTAAACCCAAAGTGCTGGTGGTCCAGTTGCCCATCCTGAAGGTCATCCCCATTGAAGCACATCGCCTCAAACTACAGGTAGGGGCAACACCACTCACCACCTTATCCCTTCAATCAATCAAACAACTGTATTTCTAAAGCCCTTTTTACATCAGCCGATGTCACAAAGTGCTATACAGAAACCCAGCCTAAAACCCCAAACAACAAGCAATGCAGATGTAGAAGCACGGTGGCTAGGGAAATCTCCCTAGATTGACAAGAACCTAGGAAGAAACCTAGAGAGGAACCAGGCTCTGAGGGGTGGCCAGTCCTCTTCTGGCTGTGCCGGGTGGAGATTATATAACGGTGGCCAAGATGTTCAAACGTTCATAGATGACCAGCAGTGTCAAATAATAATCATCACAGTGGTTGTAGAGGGTGCAACAGGTCAGCACCTCAGGAGTAAATGTCAGTTGGATTTTCATAGCCGAGCATTCAGAGTTCGAGACAGCAGGTACGGTCGAGAGAGAGTCGAAAACAGCACGTCCGGTGAATAGGTCAGGGTTTCATTGCCGCAGGCAGAACAGTTGAAACTGGAGCAGCTGCACGACCAGGTAGACTGGGGACAGCAAGGTGTAATCAGGCCAGGTAGTCCTAAGGCATGGTCCTCTGGGAGGAGGGAGAGGGAGAGAGGGAGAATTAGAAGGAGCATACTTTAATTCACACAGGACGCCAGATAAGACAGGAGAATTACACCAGATATAGCAGACTGACCCTTCAGAACATGTGCTTAGTGACTTCGCTAGTGGCCTCTCTAGCAATGCAGTTTCATTGTTTTAAAATGTCTGTTTTGACGCTTTCTAACTGTGTCAAAATGTCTATGTGTTTGTTTCGTAGAATACTCTGAGGACTCCAGTGTACACCACGTCCATGAGGAGGAATGCTATGGGTGTGGGGCTGGTGTTTGAGGCAGATCTCTTTACCACCAAGCACATCTCCCACTGGGTGTTGCAGGGAGTCTGTCTGTGCCTCAATGCAGACTGATGATGTTTATATTTGTTTTAGATTTCTATGTAGATCATTTAAAGGCACATTTTAAAGGCTGAATTTATTTTAAATGTTTGGGAAACTATCAAATATCACATTTGGTGACATGCTTATTAGCATACTATTACATCAATCGATTTCTCTGGAACATAGGGCTCCCGAGTGGCGCAGTGGTCTACGGCACTGCATCTCAGTGCAAGAGGCGTCACTACACTTACTGGTTCGAATCCAGGCTGTATCACATCCGGCTGTTATTGGGAGTCCCATAGGGCGGTGCACAATTGTCCCAGCGTCGTCCAGGTTTGCAGGGGTAGGCCATCATTGTAATTAAGAATTAGTTCTTAACTGACTTAGTTAAATAAAGGTTCAATAAAAAAAGTTTTTAAAATCCACAGTTGTTCTTATCATGAATTAACACTAGGTGGCAGCCCACCCCAGTCCTGTGTTCACTCAGAGTAGTGGAGTAGAGACCCACTGCAGAACTGCTGTCTCCAATCAGTCCTCTGAAGAGGTGCCATTGGATCTCAGAGGTTCTATTCCCAACCCCTGCTATTTTTAATCTCTGACGACAGATCTTTTTATTAAGTCCTCTCTCCGCTTTATTCCTCGTGACATTTCTAATGCCCAGCATCTGTGCTCAGGCCGCCTCGACCGACTGACGGGGGAAATAAATCCACAGGGAAAACAAGGTCTGTTTTGTATTAGTTTTAATTAAAATCGTAACATTATTTCTCCAGGTTATATTTCATCCCCCCTTTTCGTTGACTACATAGAGCTGGCGTATAGGGGAAGGGAGGCCCTCCATTCTGATATAGTCTAAAGATAGGTGTTTTAAAATGTATATCCCCACACATTAAATGTAGATTTAGGTCTGAATCTGATCGTACAGGTCAGGTGTGTACGTGCTGTCTTCATATGTTTGTAATTTAATTAATTGAAACATCTTTCATGTTTTTTTCATGCATAATCCAAAAGGAATTGAGTCCATTTTTAAAGATTATAGCTATATTATGTATTATAGCTGTCACTTTGGGAAAACCAGGAGTCTGGAAAATGTGTATCTGAGTGAAACATTGACCAAAGTGCACACTCCACAAACTTATCCTAGACCTCCAATATTATTTTCCTTTTTATTTATTTGATCGAGCTCTGACTATAAGTGTTGTAGTTTGTTCTCTGCGTTAGCTATTCAGAGTGAGCAAATAGACTGATATTGAGTCATCTCAGATACTGAGGTGAGATAGCGGTCTGGGTCACAGAGAGGCTCAAGCATGACCATGACGTCGACATACAGCACATGTACAGGCAGTTCTGCCTGGAATTATCTGACTCAAGTCACCCAGCTTGAGCCCTGTATTTTATAATCCCACAGCAGTGAGCAGTGTGACCAGTCTTGACAGTGTGGGGCAATGGTTAGAGGGGTGAGGGGGGCAGGCCAGATAGCACCTGCTGGTTTCACTAGTATGGCTGTCATAAAGCAGACAGCACTGTGGAGAGGAGCTGGAGGCACTTTTATGAGCCTACACAGGGAGGGAGGGGGTGGAGGGGGGGGGCAGTAAAAAGTCTGTGTTGCAACTCTATAGAATAGAAAAGTCAGAATGGTCTACTTTTTCATGTATGTGCCCGGCAAATTAGTCAAAGGAACTTCAGTAATACATGACCTTAGAGAGACAATAGGTAAAGGAACTCTTTATATTTGATTACAGGGTGGAGAGAAGAAAAAAGGGTAGGAAAAAAGTAACAAGACAAGAAAGGGAAAAGATAAAATGCAAACGACCCCTACCTCCCCTTCAGAGGCCAAGATAATTTTCAGCTGAGCGAGACTGGAGGGATTTACATTAACCCTAAACTCCTCCAGTTCCTTCTTGGCTCCACTCTGCGCCGGTCTGCTGCCTCATAAAATGCCAAGCATGCCCTGAAACAAAAAATGCAGACACTACAATCCCCCCCGTCAAGCTTTCTGAAGCAGTTTCCGTTTGGTGTGATTCGGAGCAGATGAACCTCAGAGAGTAGATCAAAGCTTCCACTGCACTGCGAGGAGAGTCCTGCGCCAGTCTGTCTCAATGCCCATCTGTGCAAGGGTGTCTGAGTCTGCGACAACCCACAAGCAAAGCCACTACATTAGGGAAGCTTGCCCACCTACGTGTTAATGTGTGTAAGGGGGTGCAGTCATCATCAATGCCGTAATAATCTCATAAATGCAGTAGTGATAGGAGTCAAACTACCTCACAACATACAGTGTGCCTCAGGAGGACAGGATGCCACGATGTCTGCCCTGTGTTGTGGTGTAACTGTGTGCTGTTATGAATCATGCTCTTAGATGGCCTCTCTTCCTCTTCAGCATCATGATTGTGTGCAGCTGGTAAGCCCTACAGTGCTACCCATTGAGAGACCTGAGAAGTGTAGTCACTTTGACCACAGATATAGATTACTGGGCTGCAGGATGCAGGTCCAGGTGTTTAGCTTGGAACCTGCCCACAGCTCTGTGGTTAGTGGCTGTTTGGACAGAAACCTTCCAGGCCCCTTTCCGCTGGGCATGGGAGAGAGGTTACAGAGCCCACCACCCCTGCTCTTTGGCTCTGTCTGCCTGGACCTTGCTCAAACACCAGGGTCTGCCCACAGGCTGCTGAGTTAGGATGCAAACGGCAACCACATAGCTTAAGGCTGGACAAAGACCATGATTAGGAGGGACTGGAGGAAGAAGCATCACTGGCGTAGCACATGCCCCACATATAGCATATGAATGCATCATAAGCCATGCCATTTTTTTATTTTTATTACAGGAAATCATCTTTCACACTGCCAAAAATGCTCTCAGCCTCATGGCAAAATGTGTAGAATAGCAGGAAATAAGCTCAAGGATTCTTGAAAGTCGGGACAATCCTTGTCCGGCACAGAAACTGTATTTTATAGTTGAAAAAATTGCTTTTGTTGCATTATTTGAGCTTAAAAATGTACTTTTTAAGGGAATTTTTCTAAGGTAAAATATTTGGGGGGGGGGGTTTCAAAATACTTTCAATATTAATTTCCATGTCGGCTCTATGCCTGCAAATGCCCTTGTCCGGGGCAAAGGATCCGAAATTAAAACTCTCCAAAAGAATATTTAACATTTTTAATAAAACTGGCAAAAATGTATATCAACTGAAAGAATATCACATGTAGTTTCTTCCAATAGCCTTCTGTGACTTCAAATAATATTTCTCTCAAAACTTTGATTCCTAAAATGTTTGTCCGGAGATTTGGTTCACTACATCAGATTTGTCTAAAATCCTAAATGAATCAGGAATGAGCATGGTCAGCTACAGAGCCTTCAAAAATATGCATACCCTTTGACTTATTCCACATTTTGTTGTGTTACAGCATGAATTCAAAATGGATTAAATAGACTTTTTTTTTACACACAAAAACCTGTTTTTATAAACGTTGCTAATTTATAAAATATTTTACAAACAGTCAAAGGTTTGGACATACCTACTCATTCAAGGACATTTTCTTTATTTGGACTATTTTCTACATTGTAGAATAATAGTGAAGACATCAAAACTATGTAATAACATGGAATCATGTAGTAACCAAAAAAGTATATTTTATATTTGAGATTCTTCAAAGTAGCCACCCTTTGCCTTGATGACAGCTTTGCACATTCTTGGCATTCTCTTAACCAGCTTCACGAGGTAATCACCTGGAATGCATTTCAATTAACAGGTGTGCCTAGTTAAAAGTTCATTTGTGGAATTTCTTTCCTTAATGCGTTTGAGCCAATCAGATGTGTTATGACAAGGTAGGATTGATATACAGAAGATAGCCCTATTTGGTAAAAGACCAAGTATATATTATGGCAAGAACAGCTCAAATAAGCAAAGAAAAATGACAGTCCATCATTACTTTAAGATATGAAGGTCAGTCAATCCGGAAAACATGAAGAACTTTGAAAGTTTCTTCAAGTGCAGTCGCAAAAACCATCAAACGCTATGATAAAACTGACTCTCATGAGGACCGCCTCAGGAAAGGAAGATCCAAAGTTACCCCTGCTGCAGAGGATAAGTACATTAGAGGTAATAGCCTCAGAAATCGGCAATGAACTGCACCTCACAGAGTTCAAGTAACTGAGTAATCTCAGCATCAACTGTTCAGAGGAGACTGCATGAATCAGGCCTTTGTGGTCGAAACCATCACGAAAGGACACCAATAAGAAGAGACTAGCTTAGGCCAAGAAGCACGAGCAATGGACATTAAACCGGTGGAAATCTGTCCTTTGGTCTGATGAGTCCAAATTTGAGATTTTTGGTTCCAACCACCGTGTCTTTGTGAGACGCAGAGTAGGTGAATGGATGATCTCCGCATGTGTGCAACAAGACAAACAATATTGGAATCACCATTGTCACAACCATAAACTGTCAATTCCATCTGCCTTATAGATTAAAATAGAATATGAATTTTAGTTCAAATATGTTACATTTAACTTGGTCTTATAGTCATAAAGCAACTGAGGAAAAAGTCAATTGTGTATACCACTTCAATGAAGAAGAAAAATGCCATTTTTGTCAACTCCTTAAAACATAAACTCCATCAGAGTGCTGAGAGATCTGATAGAATAATTATGCTTTTATTGGGTATTTTCAAGTAATACATTTTCCATATTTTACCCATTTTGTATTAAACTTTTATTTTTATAGGCAACAATATGTCTGTTTTGAGTATCTGTTGTCAACTCTGTCATTGACGGCTTAAAGATTTTTTTTGTAACCACTGTTCTGCAACAAACAATTGAAGTATTTGCTGTGCTGACCTAAGGGATAATGTTTGCTTTATACATGTCGTTTTATGTTCTACATCTAGAAAAACGTGCCAAAATGCTAATGAAATTAGCCCTGGAGCATATAGTAGTGCTATAAAAATAATATCATTTGGAGATTTCTATTGCATATTTTAATAATCTATGTTAGAATAAAACAATCAAGGCCTTGTTGGACAATAATTGTGAACATGAAATGCCTTTTATGGTGTCTGTCAGAGTTTACATAAATCCAGTTAATTGCATTTTATAATTAGGAGGGTGTTCCTTTACATCAGGGTTCCCCAAGTTTTCTGACATAATAGACTAACATAAAATACTGTATAAACACCAGGAAATCAGCTCCAAGTGTCTTTAATTTAAGAAATATGTTCCCAAGTATTCTCCCGCATAATATATACACGTGATCGTATACAAACATAAGCAAAGTTTGAAATTATTATGTTTTAGTCAAACCTTACATCTTTTTGGGCTTTTTGCAGTCAACAAATGATTTGTAATTATGCCTCCATTTTGGTAGATACTCTTATCCATAGCGATTTACATGAGTATTTATGATTAAGTGCCTCACTCAGGGGCACATCTACAGATTTTTCACCTAGTTGGCTCTGAACCAGTAACCTTTCGGTTACTGGCCCAATGCTCTTAACCACTGCCGACCTTGCCTCCACTGCCCCCGACAATTCTCTCAACAAAAGATCTAGTTGAGGGTTTCTGCTTTACATAGTGTGATAGCTGATACTTTGATCTATCAAATTGTATAAACTGGGTGGTTCAAGCCCTGAATGCTGATTGGCTGACAGCTGTGATATATTAGACTGTAGACAACGGGTAAGACAAAACATTTTTACTGCTCTAATTACATTAGTAACCAGTTTAATAACAATAAGGTGCCTCAGGGGTTTGTGATACAGTTGAAGTCTGAAGTTTACATACACCTTAGCCAAATACATTTAAACTCAGTTTTTCACAATTCCTGATATTTAATCCTAGTAAAAATTCCCTGTCTTAGGTCAGTTAGGATCACCACTTTATTTTAAGAATGTGAAATGTCAGAATAATAGTAGAGAGAATTATTTATTTCAGATTTCTTTCTTTCATCACATTCCCAGTGGTTCAGAAATTTACATACACTCAATTAGTATTTGGTAGCATTGCCTTTAAATTGTTTAACTTGGGTTAAACGTTTAGGGTAGCCTTCCACAAGCTTCCCACGATAAATTGGGTGAATTTTGGCCCATTCCTCCTGATAGAGCTGGTGTGATTGAGTCAGTATGTAGGCCTCCTTGCTCGCACACGCTTTTTCAGTTCTGCCCACACATTTTCTATAGGATTGATATCAGGGCTTTGTGATGGCAACTCCAATACCTTGATTTTGTTGTCCTTAAGCCATTTTGCCGCAACTTTGGAAGTATGCTTGGGGTCATTGTCCATTTGGAAGACCCATTTGCGACCAAGCTTTAACTTCCTGACTGATGTCTTGAGATCTTGCTTCAATATATCCACATAATTTCCCCCCCTCATGATACCATCTATTTTGTGAGGTGCACCAGTCCCTCCTGCAGCAAAGCAACCCCAAAAAATGATGCTGCCACCCCCGTGCTTCACGGTTGGGATGGTGTTCTTCAGCTTGCAAGCGTCCCCCTTTTTCCTCCAAACATAACGATGGTCATTATGGACAAACAGTTCTATTTTTGTTTCATCAGACCAGAGGACATTTCTCCAAAAAGTACAATCTTTAGTGCCTCCCGGGTGGCGCAGTGGGGCGCTGTACTGCAGCGCCAGCTGTGCCATCAGAGACTCTGGGTTCGCGCCCAGGCTCTGTCGTAACCGGGCCGTGCACAGTGCGCGCTAACCAAGGTTGCCAGGTGCACGGTGTTTCCTCTGACACATTGGTGCGGCTGGCTTCCGGGTTGGATGCGTGCTGTGTTAAGAAGCAGTGAGGCTTGGTTGGGTTGTGTATCGGAGGACGCATGACTTTCAACCTTCGTCTCTCCCGAGCCCGTACGGGAGTTGTAGCGATGAGACAAGATACTAAAAACAATTGGATACCACGAAATTGGGGAGAAAAACTGGTTAAATCCCCCCCTCGTTTTACTGTGGATATAGATACTTTTGTACCTGTTTCCTCCAGCATCTTCACAAGGTCCTTTGCTGTTGTTCTGGGATTGGTTTGCACTTTTCACACCAAAGTACGTTCATCTCTAGGAGACAGATGCGTCTCCTTCCTGAGCGGTTTGACAGCTGCGTGGTCACATTGTGTTTATACTTACGTACTATTGTTTGTACAGATGAACAAGGTACCTTCAGGTGTTTGGAAATTGCTCCCAAGGATGAACCAGACTTGTTGAGGTCTACAAAAAAAATTCTGAGGTCTTGGCTGATTTATTTTGATTTAACCATGATGTCAAGCAAAGGGGCACTGAGTTTGAAGGTATGACTTGAATTACATCCACAGGTACACCTCCAATTGACTCAAATGATGTCAATTAGTCTATCAGAAGCTTCTAAAGCCATGACATCATTTTCTGGAATTTTCCAAGCTGTTAAAAGGCACAGTCATCTTAGTGTATGTAAACTTCTGACCCACTGGAATTGTGATACAGTGAATTATAATTGAAATAATCTGTCTGTAAACATTTGTTGGAAAAATTACTTGTGTCATGCACAAAATAGATGACCTAACCGACTTGCTAAAACTATAGTTTGTCAACAATAAATTTGTGGAGTGGTTGAAAAACGAGTTTTAATGACTCCAACCTAAGTGTATGTTAACTTCCGACTTCAACTGTATATGGCTAATATACCACGGCTAAGGGCTGTGTCCAGGCACTCTTGTTGCTTTATGTGTAAGAACAACTCTTAGCCTTGGTATATTGGCCGTGTACCACACCCCCTCGGGCCTTATTGATTAAATATATTTCAAATTGTGTTAATATCAAGATAAATGTTTGCGATTGTCCAGTCTTTCAAGAATCCCTGAACAAGAGAAACATTTTCTCGCAGCCTCATGGCTAAATGTGTAAAATAGCATGAGATTAGCTATAAAACTGTTGTTTTTTTTCTTGCTTGGACCTTGCGGGTCGTTCAGCGAAACTGCGCTATGCCACTGAGAACGATACAGAGCATGTCTACTGCATGCTAATATATACCAGATGACACAATGCAAAGTGTGTCTGGCATCTAGGTGTTATGTCCTTAGAATAAAGTATGGGCACTTATAGACACTCACGAACAGAGATTAAAGACTAATTCAGCAGCAGCAGCATCATCAACACCATAATATTGGGCTATTTATGCATGTTTATTGTCATCAGAATGCATCGGACTAACTTCTTTATTTCACAATCATTTATTCTGTTCACATGAGTCCCACGTGTAGCCTACCACTGTAGAATTTCGAAACTATAATGATTTAGGATTAGGAATATGACATAAATCACTCCGGGATAGTTCAGTGTTGATAATGACGATAGACGCTTAAAGGGAATCTGTTTTTAAACGTGCCTTGTTTCCGGTGAAATGTTGAAATAGAGAATGGGCAGGGTAAAAGACTGCGGGCTGTGCTTTTAAAAGACTGAAGGAGACTAATTTATTTCCATTGTGAGAAGCTCGACTTGAGATAGGCTACAGTACGCACAGACGGAGGGAGGGAGTGCTGATAGTGAAAAGAAAAGAGACCGGCCAGTCACATTAGCCTACCTATTTTGGCTGGTTGCTTCGGAACACTGCCTATAGATTAGGGCATGTGGGGAACTTTCTGCAAAATCGGTGAATGTTTGAATATTTTTGTTTTCGGCCTGTCATTTTTACCTTTCTTATCGTGATATTTAAAATGCAGCCACGTTCTTTCTTGCTATTATAACGGTAAAGGTGTAGTTGATATTTGTATTTTATGTATTTGGTTGATGAAGGGATGCGCTCTCTCTCCGTGAAGCGAAAACCTGGACTTTTAGGTATATTTTTTTCTCGAACTGGAAAGAAATCTACTCACTAGCTCACTTTTTTTAGGAACTCTTCAGCCTGTGCTTTTTTGACGCCGCGGAAATGGGAGCGTGTCAACCGGACTGCGTGTCCGCGCTTTCCCGAAAAAGTTTCAGTTGGATTGTGCTGCTGCTGTGGCTGACCTCTGAAGCGCACGGAACCTGGAGGACGGGTCTTTACAAATATTCAACTGGGACACAGCTCAACAGAGAGTCTTCCGCAGCGTCTCAAACCTCTATTTATCAAAAAAGGTATGGATTAATGCCTTATCGTTTATTGTTGTGCATCTTCTAATTTGTATATTAGAGCCTATAACCTTTCATGGAAATGATGATTACTAGGCTAGTACAGTAGGCTAGATCTTCATAAGGCCCAATAAAACAAACCTGTCAAAGACTCACTCAAAGGTTCTGTGTCTTTGAAGCATCCTTTCAGATAAAACGACCTGCTTTAGGATCCATACCATTCACAATTTGAAACATTCATAGATTAGGCAACATTTAAGGTCACTAATTAATTCAATTCATTTTAGTTGTCTTTATTTTTTTTTCAGATATACTTATAACTAACCTATTGTTATCAATACCTATCCATCTTTTGAGGACCTCAAAGACCCCTTTTTTCTGCCTATTTAAGCAACCAACAATGACTCTTCCCAACCCTAGTCTATCCATCTAGCAGGTCTCATTGTCTGCTTGACACTGGGTTTCCTTTTTCCTGTCCAGGCAGCACATTGCGCACTGTGTGCAGTGCTCTCCCATCCTCATTGGCCTGCCCACTGTCGCTCTGTGTGGCCTATTGGCTCCTATCCTGTGAGAGCAATGCTGTCTCTAAACTGTGCTCTGGTCTGGCCGGCAGCAGTTCTCTTCCTTTCCAACATCTGCTGTCTCTCAGCTGTCAGGGAGCTCCTCATCTGACCAGACTCAGTCCTCCACTAAGCCCCACACACATCCATAAAGACAGGTACAAACCACCAACTCAACCCACTCATCTGCCTCTATAAATCCCCCTTGTATGGGTCTCGCAGCAAACAGAAGGGAGCTCTTGAACTGGAATGGGTAGTGAATGGAAAACGCTGGTCTGTTTTATGTTGTAATAAAGTGGATCTGCTGAATAACAGGTGAAAAGGCTACTCTTTATCGTTTGTTGCACAAATATACTACTATATTGTGTGAAATGGTCAGATCTGTGTTGAGTAATCTCTCTTTCTGTTGGATTGTTTTGATGTTCTCCCTCTGTGTGTTCCTCCCCTGTGATCCTCAGAGGTGAGGGTTCCGTATAACAGCAGGGTTGTTGATGAGGGTGGTTCTGTGAGCAAAGCCCTCAGACTAAACACAGAGTGGAAAACACCAGCCCCCTCGCTTCCCTTTTGGACAAAGCTAGTGTTTTTCACAGAGGCCAGCCAGCCAATGTGGATGTGATCAAGTTCCCCATCACACTAATATTTACTCTCTCAGGTTCTGAGCGATGGGGGGGTTGATGGGGGAGAGGAGAGGAGAGTGGGTGGAGGGTCCTGCTGATGAGTGTAGTGTCCCTGAGAAGTGTCCAGGTGGTGCAGAGAGGTCCTGGCCTTGGTTCGCTGCGTTTACTCCTCCACCCTGAGACTCTCTCTGTCACTCATGTGCTGTGGTTGGTGGACATGTTTACTAAACACATGCAGCTGCAGTTCTACTTCATCTGGGCTGTTGTCTGTCTAGGCTGCGTCATGTAGACAGGCATGTTTATGGTGTGTGTCAACAAGACCATTTGGGGGCATTACCATTAGTTCCGTGTAGGACAGAGGGCTGTCCTCTCCTCTCACATGGCCGTAGTAGGAGCACTGTAACATTCCTTTGTCCACATACAAAGCATTGAACAAAGTCTTGATGACAGAGGTACTGAGAGAGATAACAGTTTATTTTAATAATGGTAGGGGTGGTCAAGAGATAATGACTATTGGTCAAGAGATAACAATGACTGAAAGAAAGTCTCCCTAGTGCTAGATTCAGACCAGCATCCCGGGCAACCTAGAAATGTTATTTATTGAACCTTTATTTGACCAGGGTAATCTCGAAGAGATAAACATCTATTTTTCAAGAGAGACTTTGACTGAGACAGCAGCATCAACACATCAGTATCAAGGCTCCTGAGTGGCGCAGTGGTCTAAGGTACTGCATCCCAATGCTAGAGTTGTCACTACAGGCCCTGGTTTGATCCTGGCTGGATCACTACTGACTGGGATCAAGAGTCCCATAGGGCGGCGCACAATTGGCCCAGCATCGTCTGGGTTAGGGGAGGGTTTGGCCGGGGTAACCCGTCATTGTAAAATAAGATTTTGTTCTTAACTGACTTGCATGAATAAAATAAAAGTGAAATGAAAGACAAACAGGCACATGACATCAACCAGACAAAATTGCCATCAACACAATAAGCAGCACATACGTGACACAAGCCAGAGCTTGTAATAAATCACAGGGTCATTACAGTATCAAAAACATACTTTGAGTGAACCATTCTTACAATAATTGCGCAGCAGGGTTTTTTCACCTTTGGCCTAAATGAGGGCTATTGAAGCCAAGTGTAGTTAAGGGATAAGACAGCAGCTGTGTCATTCCACTAATTCAGTGGTTCTTGAGAAGTTTAACTTGGTCATAAAAAACTTTTGATTTCATTTTCCCATCTCGAGGTTAAAAAATAATAATTAAATTACTATAGTAAGTGCGTATGAAGTGCCAATTAAACTAACAGGGTTGACTGTAACAAGGTTGACAATTTCATCTTAAATCAGCCACAAATCTCCTTGTGACGAGGGAATGGAAACTTGTTGTGTGCAACAGGGGGTGGCAATTGAATGCAAGCTTCACAAATGTGCATTTATTGTTAAAACATTTCCAGCCAGTCTATCTATGGGTAACAAGGTTGACGTGTTATGCTCGGCCAGCTCAGTTTTCCACCACAAAACACCAGCAAATGGCCAAAAAGAGTAGGACCAGTTCACCTCCCATTAGGCAGAAACGCCTATTTAACTTCTATTCCCCTTTGGTTCAACATCATTTCATTGAAATGACGTGTAAACTACATTGGTTCAACCAGTGTGTGCCCAGTCGACTGCTTTTCCACTATGATTTGACTATTAGATCTTCAAGGTTTCTTTTTTTCACTCTTTTTTTTAAGGAACAGTTTCACCATATTAAAATGAGTGAATCACTAGCCACCTTAAATAAGTAATAATATTCAGAAATGACTTTGTCAAAGCAACAAGATAACTAGGGCTTTACAATGATGGTGAAAATGTTGGCAAATGTTGGGGCTAAGTGGGTTCAAATGTTTCTAGAAGTCACTGAGGGTACATGGAAAAAAGCATTTATTCATATAAAAAATCTGAATGATAAAGTGCACTTTATTTAATTCATTTCAAATAACAGTTTTTTTTTCAATTCAATATTGGTGCACAATTTCTACTTTAAATATCAAAGGGATGCAAAAGGTACTCATTTTGTGAGCTATTTCCTGTGCTGCCAGCCTGAGGAGGGGGAGTCATGGTCTGACTGCCACACAGACCTCTCACTGTGGGACCTCTAGAGCCTGACCCATCACCACCACATTCTCCTGCACTACTCCCAACAGAGGAGCTGACAGTTACACATGCACACGCACACACACACACACACGCACGCACGCACACACACACACACACACACACACACACACACACACACACACACACACACACACACACACACACACACACACACACACACACACACACACACACACACACACACACACACACACACACACATTGGTCATCCATATCAAAGAGTGTCACACACTCCCACCTACACATTCACTCAAACATCACAGGTGTCAAAGGAAAGCCCAAAAAATGGTCAAATACTCACACGTCAGAGAGTTTTCTCTGCTCCCGCAATGCAAGCGGTACCGGAGCGCCAAGTCTAGGACCAAAAGGCTCCTTAACAAAAGGCTACCCCCAAGCCATAAGACTGTGAACAATGAATCATATGGCCACCAAATTATTTACATTGACACCCCTCCCCCTTCCTTCCATTTGTTTTTTACACTGCTGCTACTCGCTGTTTATTGTCTATGCATGTCAATTCCCCCCTACCTACATGTACAAATGACCTTAACTAACCTGTACCCCTGCACACTGACTCAGTACCGGTACCCCCTGTATATAGCCTCCTTATTGTTATTTTATTGTGTTACTTTTTATTATTTTTTACTTACATTTATTTGGTAAATATTTTCTTCACTCTTTCTTGAAAAGTCGCTGTTGGTTAAGGGCTTGTAAAGTAAGCATTTCATGGTAAGGTCTACACAGAGCGGGGACGTTTATCAGGTATGGAGAGCACTTTTGCCCGGCTCTGCTTAGAGGGCTTTGGCCCCCTCCTCTCATTCACTATGGCCTGATTGGCCCCTGACATGTCCTTTGATCCTGACTAAAATTGGAGCCCAATGGGACATCCCCTAATGTCCCCCATTAACCTCTCATTCAACACCTCTTCTACATCGCTGCAGTATATCAACCCACAGAGCAGTGACGACCACCAACACACTATACTACTGGTACTTACTTATCTGCTCTTTCATGTTCTTTTTGGGGCTTTATTTATCTTTAGATTTTTTTCTCTCTCTCTCTATTGTTGTTGTAAACAAAATACACTCTTTATCTAACGCTGTGTTCTATTCTTTCTTGTCCTTTATTAAAATCAGTCCTTCAACTTTCCCTCTGTCTTTGTGCAGAATAATGTCTTTCATGGTCTATCCCAGTTAGAAGCTCACTCTCGTTCTCTCCAGCTCCAGATTTTAACTCCAGGAATGTTTGATCCGTCTCTCTTCAATAATGTCACTGAATATCTCTCTCTCTTTTGTTGCACCCTTTTCCCTCTGCCCTGGGACCCACAGTGCATCCTAATTGGTCTATCCTCTACACCTTGTCTGTTCCACTGAGGGCTTCCTTGTGTGACCTCTGCCGTCTCCTCTCCTCCACCTCCTCATCGCTTCTCGTCTGGCCCTCTGCCACATCTGTCTTTTGTCGTTTGTTCTCGACAAGAGCTTTTCCCACAGCCAGAAATCTAGAGGAATTCCTTGAGATTTTTATCATACTAAATGTCTTTTTTTTTATGTTCTACCCTCCTCCCACAGCATTGGGCGGGAGAAAGAGGGTGAGAAGGGGGGCTGCGATTTTCAACTATGTCCCAGATGAAGAGAGTTATTGAGAGGGAGAGGGACTGAAACAGGAAGCTCGGTGGGGAATGCACCTGGACATTATTCACCCTAACCTGGCCTTCCTCTGTCCTCTGTGAGCCTGCCTGTCTGCCCTCCTCTACTCTCTCTGTGTCTCAGAGGGCCTGGCTCTAGGTTTATTCCTCTCTCTATCTCTGTTTCTATCTTCTCTCTCGCTCTATCTCTCTCTCTCTCTGTTGTTGTTTCTTCTCTTTCCAATAACTAGTGCTCTTACCTAACTGCATATAGATCTGCATGGCCTTGGAGGATCCTTCCTGTGTGAACAACAGTCCTCAGGCACACTGCAGTGAGAGGACAGCAGCAGCGCTGCTCACCTTGAAGAGTAGAAGCTTGTCAATGTGACAATTTCATGAGCTCTCTGTCATTTTTATTAATTAGTTGTTGGGCCAAAGCTGTGATCTTTCTCTCCCTTAAGCATTTAGATTTCCTTTTTCCCTCTAAACATTTGGCTGTGATCAGTTTCAGGGCTCGTTGTGCCTTGTGATTTACTTGGTTTTGGTCCAGCATCGGGAGTGAAGGAAGGAAGGAAGGAGGGAGTCTGAGGTGTTTGCAGAGAGACTTGATACTCGCAGTGGGCCTGCTTGCCTGCCTGGTGCCAGTGCCAGTTAAACACAGCCGTGCTGTTGGGTTTCACACCTTGTAACCAGGGGACATCTCAACCCTGGGGAAGTTTTACACTTTGCAGTTGAGACTGGAACTATTAAGTAAAACAAACACCTGTGTCCCTAATGTGAGATGCAGTACCCCAACTCCCCACTAGTTCATCTGTAATGTTTCACTTTGATAGCACAAGCTACAGTATACTGAGTCTCTATAAAAACTACTTCAGCTGTAATCTGTTTATCACTGTGGTACTTTTGCAATGGATAACACAAGCTATAGTGAGTCTCTATAGAAACAAAGTTATCTCTTCTATCAAATAAAGTAATTATTTGTGAGAGCCTTACTGCAGACTGCTGTGATTCCAGCTGAGTAGTGGAAATGACATGGGGGCCATGTTGTAGCAGGGGATAATGGTCTTAGGCGGTGTTACCTCTGCTTAACAGACTCTTGGTGAACCCGTAGGCCCATGGTGGATCAAAGCTGGGAACAATCACAGTGTCTGATCCTCTTTGTAGTGGGGAGGATGTGGGCAATTCCTCTCACACACAGGCAGGCTCATCTTGGGCATTACCAAACTGGCGTACTGTTATGTTCAGCTCATAACGGTTTTATTTATCTTTCTGTGTACTGAACTCGACCCTACTCTGCTGTGCTGTATTGTGCTGCACTGTACTCTGTACTCTACTGCGCTGCACTGTGATGTCCAAACTTGTTAAACATGAGGAGAATGACATTCATATCCATAATTATGTATTTCTGTGTAGTACAGATCAGGGACCAATGACCAAAATATATTTTTTCAATCTCAAGGTGCTATCTAGAACCTTTAAGGGTTCTTTGGCTGTCCACATGGGATAACCCTTTGAAAAACCCTTTTTGGTTCCAGGTAGAACCCTTTTGGGTTCCATGTAGAATCCTTTCTACAGAGAGTTCTACATGGAACCCAAAAAGGTTATACTTTGGAACCAAAAAGGATTCTACATGGAACCAAAATGGGTTCCCCTATGGGGACAGACACTTTTTTTTATAAATGTGTGCCATGTCATAGCTGACACCGATTCCTTCTGTAGATGTCTTTGAATCTTAATTCTGAGAAGACAGTTAACAGAGCTTTGGGAAAACGTGGTCGCATAAAAACCGGAGGGAGATTTTACCATAATTCCGTTAACAAATTTAGCATTTGCACAGTTCTTCCACTAAATTTGTTTTGTACATTTTTCAGTGGAAATTGTTAAAAGTAGTCCTTGTGCATAGAGTTATATGGTTTGTTAAATGTTGAAATCAATAGTTTCTGTTTGGCAGACATTTTAAAGAAAACAAAACTGAGTCAAAGCATAATTCCATTAATGTGGAAATTCTCTCTTCTAATATCCACTGGATGAATTCATCTGGCTAATTCCCAGTCCTGTTGTGATCTAATCCGTGCTATCAGTCATGGTAATATTCCTCATACAAGGTTAGTGGTTTAAATGGTGTAACCTGCTTTTCTTTTGATCCAGGTCCAATGCTGTCCGGGTAGTGGACAGATCATTGTGGGGCGCAGCAGCAATAGCAGCAATCCCCATTTCAGGTGATTGTTCAGGTGATTGTGGTAAGGTTAAGCAACCACACGTCTGCCACACTGATCCTCAACACGGGGTGCCCCTCAGGGGTGTGTGCTTAGTCCCCCTCCTGTAGTCCCTGTTCACCCACGACTGCGTGGCCAAACACGTCTCCAACACCATCATTAAGTTTGCTGACGACACCACAGTGGTAGGCCTGATCACTGACAACGATGAGACAGCCTATAGAGAGGAGGTCAGAGACCTGGCAGTGTGGTGCCTGGACAACAACCTCTCCCTCAATGTGAGCAAGACAAAGGAGCCGATCGTGAACTACAGGAAAAGGCGGGCTGAACAGGCCACCATTAACATCGACAGGGCTGTAGTGGAGCAGGTTGACAGTTTCAAGTGCATTGGTGTCCACATCACCAACGATATATCATGGTCCAAACATACCAAGACAGTCGTGAAGAGGGCATGACAACACCTTTTCCCCCTCAGGACCCCAGATCCTCAAAAAGTTCTACAGCTGCACCATAGAGAGCATCCTGACCATAAGGCACTATAGAGGGTAGTGTGTACGTCCCAGTTCATCACTGGGGCCAAGCTTCCTACCATCCAGGACCTACAGTATATACTAGGAGGTGTCAGAGGAAAGCCCAAACAATTGTCAAAGACTCCAGTCACCCAAGTCATAGACTGTTTTCTCTTCTACCGCATGGCAAGCGGTACTGGAGCGCCAAGTCTAGGACCAAAAGGCTTGTTGTGTGATAGAATAGCTAAGGTCTAGGAACAAGAAAAGAAAATCGAGGGATATCAAGGGATAAACCACTTCCCCTGGCTAGTTCTGAACTGAAGGAGGGATTAGAGGTCTGGCCTCCCATGAAGCGCAGGGACAACAGATGAAAATTAGCTATCGAGCTAAATCTGGTGCAATGGCATGTTGTACATGGTCCCTGACAAATAAACATAATAATTTTAAAAAGCATGGTAGCTCTCTCTCTTTCTTTTTTTTCTCTTCATTTACTCTCTCTTCATCTTCTCTCTCTCTCTCTCTCTCTTTCATCTTCATCTTCTCTCTCTCCTCTCTCTCTCTTTCTCTCTTCATCTTCTCTCTCTCTCTTCATATTAACTCCTTTTCTCTCTCTTTCTGAGGCTTCAGAAGGTTATCTATTGGTTCTGGAGGCCATGGAGGGGGAAGGAAACAGGGACCCATCCCAACAACCCATTTACCCTTTATGGAGGCTCATACAGTGTTAAAGAGGGAAAGGTTCTCTAGATTATATGGCCCTAGTAGGAGCTTGTGTGCACTGTGCAGGCACTACAACATGTAGGAGTTGTTACTGTGGGCTGCTTTAGGGCTGCTCAGCTTGGTACACACACACACTCTTTCTCACACACACACTACATGACCAAAAGTATGTGGACACCTGCTCGTCGAACATCTCATTCCAAATGTATGGGCATTAAAATGGAGTTGGTTCCCCCTTTGCTGCTATTACAGCCTCCACTCTACTGGGAAGGCTTTCCTCTAGATGTTGGAACATTGCTGCAGGGACTTGCTTCCATTCAGCCACAATAGCATTATTGAGGTCAATTCATCCAGAAGGTGTTCTATGAGATTGAGGTCAGGGCTCTGTGCAGGCCAGTCAAGTTCTTCCACACCGATCTCGACAAACCATTTCTGTATGGACCTCGCTTTGTGCACAGCGCATTGTCATGCTAAAACAGGAAAGGGCATTTCCCAAACTGTTGCCACAAAGTTGGATGCACAGAATCGTCCAGAATGTCATTGTATGCTGTAGCGTTAAGATTTCCTTCACTGGAACTAAGGGGCAAAGCCCCACCACGAAAAACAGCCCCAGACCATTATTCCTCCTCCGCATAACTTAACATTTGGCACTATGCATTCTGGCAGGTAGCGTTCTCCTGGCATCCGTCAAACCCAAATTTGTCCGTCGGACTGCCAGATGGTGAAGCGTGATTAACCACTCCAGAGAACATGTTTCTACTGCTCCACAGTCTAAATAATTTTCTCTGGGTGTGCACCAGCTCATGCTTTTTATGAAGCTCCCGACAAACAGTTATTGTGCTGACGTTGCTTCCAGAGGCAGTTTGGAACTCGGTAGTGAGTGTTGCAACCGAGGACATACGATTTTTATGAGCTACGTGCTTCAGCACTCGGCGGTCCATGTGGCCTATCACTTCTCAGCTGAGCTGTTGTTGCTCCTAGACCTTTCCGTTTTACAATAACAGCCCCTACAGTTAACCGGGGCAGCTCTAGCAGGTCAGACATTCAACAAACTGACTTGTTGGAAAGGTGGCATCCTATGACGGTGCCACGTTAAAAGTCACTGAGCTCTTCAGTAAGGCCATTCTACTGCCAATGTTTGTCTATGGAGATTGCATGGCTGTGTGCTCGATTCTATATACCTGTCAGCAACGGGTGTGTCTGAAATTGCCGTATCCATTCATTTGAAGGGGTGTCCACATACTACTTTTGTATATACAGTGGCTTCTCCACATTTTGTTACATTACAGCCTTATTCTAAAATTGATTAAATTGTTTCCCCCCCTCATAAATCTACACATAATACCCCATAATGACAATACAAAAACAGATTTAATAAATTTTTGCTAATTTGTAATAAACCCCCCCAGCGTTCAAATCTTGGCTGGGCCTGGATTTGGACATTCAGAGACTTGTCCCGAAACCACTGCTGCATTGTCTTGGCTGTGTGCTTAGGGTCGTTGTCCTGTTGGAAGGTGAACCTTCGCCCCAGTCTGAGTTCCTGAGCACTCTGGAGCAGGTTTTCATAAACAATCTCTCTGTACTTTTCTCTGTTCATCTTTGTCTCGATCCTGACTAGTCTCCCAGTCCCTGCTGCTGAAAAACATCCCACAACATGATGCTGCCACCACCATGCTTCACTGTAGGGATGGTGCCAGGTTTCCTCCAGACGTGACGCTTAGCATTCAGGCCAAAGAGTTCAATCTTGGTTTCATCAGATCAGAGAATCTTGTTTCGCATGGTCTGAGAGTCTGTAGGTGCCTTTTGGCAAGCTCCAAGAGAGCTGTTATGTGCCTTTTACTGAGGAGTGGCTTCTGTCTGGTCACGCTACCATAAAGGCCTGATTGGTGGAGTGCTGCAGAGATGGTTTTCCTTCTGGAATGTTCTCCCATCTCCACAGAGGAACTCTAGAGCTCTGTCAGAGTGACCATCAGGTTCTTGGTAACCTCTCTGACCAAGGCCCTTCTCCCGCGATTGCTCAGTTTGGCTGGGTGGCCATCTCTAGGAAGAGTCTTGGTGGTTCCAAACTGCAGAACATTCTTGGTATCCTTCCCCAGATCTGTGCCTCGACACAATCCTGTCTCGGAGCTCTACGGACAATTCCTTTGACCTCATGGCTTGGTTTTTTGCTCTGACATGCTGTCAACTGTGGGACCTTTTTATAGACAGTTGTGTGTCTTTCCAAATCATGTCCAATCAATTGAATTTACCACAGAATCATTTATAATCAATTGAATTTACCACAGAAACATCTCAAGGATGATCAATGGAAACAGGATGCATCTGAGCTCAATTTCGAGTCTCATAGCAAAGGGTCTGAATACTTATGTAAATATGCTATTTATGTTTTTTAATTTTTTACATTTGCTAACATTTCTAAAAAACCTGTTTTCCCTTTCTCATTATGGGGTATTGGGTGTGCATTGTTCAGGATTTGTATTTATTTAATCCATTTTAGAATAAGGCTGTAACAACACAAAATGTGTAAAAAGTCAAGGGGTGTGAATACTTTCCGAAGACACCGTATAGTGTATATAGTAGTTACACACAGTCATTGGTTTAAACAACCTGCCACATATGCAAACATCATGACACGAGTATTATTATAATCAAATCATAGTATTACTATGAAGTACACGGAGACTCCTCTGCTGTTCTGTGTTCTATATACTAAACAGGTGGCGATATGGTAATTGTTTTCCATGTTCTGCCCTCTACTCAGCGCAAGCCATATGAGGGTGATCATGGTATTTGTACACTTTGTTGTTAACAAAAGACTGCTAACACATGTTGGCTCTAATAGCCTCCGTGTAGATTTCTCTCTGTGTCGCTCCATGTTTCCTTGATTTATGGTTGTCGACTTGAGGGATGAGAAGTAAATCCAAAGAGATATCAAAAGGACTTTGTCTCGTCTGGGTTTTGCAGGGTTTGTATCATAAACTCCTCTAGGTTCTCCTCAGTTTGCTCCCACTCTGGTTTATAAAACACTTAGAAAACCTTTTTTTCATGTGTGTTCTGTTTTGTCCCTCATCCGGTCTGTGTTGCCGGTGGCTTTTAATTCGATGTCGGACATGTTTAATGAATACCATCGAGAGGTTTCCCCCCCCTTATTTCTAAGAGCATTGTTTCCCTTGTTAGCATTTTCTTCCGACCAATAACGTAGTGATTGAAACCATCCCATGGCTCCTCTCCTAAATCAGGCTCAGATGTCTTTGGCTGCATGTGGTCCAAAATAAATCTAAAAACCAAGACCTTCATTAGTTGTGAGAGCTTTATGTAGTGACAGTATGTATACAGAGCCTTTATAGAGGCTACATAACAACTGAGCGGTAAATGTAAAGCTTTGATGTTTAACTTCTTAAAATACACACTTTGACCAGTGAGGGCTTCTGTGTCTCATATTGACCTGTGAGGGAGTGGGCCTATGACTTACTATTAACTTGTGTTTGAAACTCACTCTAATGTGTAGAGCTCCCCCCCCCACTCTCGGTTCCCCCTCAGTGGCTCTGCCTCTCAAGAGACCCAGGGGGGGATGCCAGCGGATAAGGGAAGACTGCAATGTCAATACAGCCTACAACAAGAGTGTGCAAAGCTGTCATCAAGGCAAAGGACGGCTACTTTGAAGAATCTCAAATATAAACACATTTTTATTTGTTTAAAACTTTTTTGGTTACTACATGATTCCATATGTGTTATTTCATAGTGTTCATGTCTTCACTATTATTCTACAATTTAGAAAATAGTAAAAACATTTTAAAAACCCTTGAATGAGTAGGTTTGTCCAAACTCTTGACTACTAGTACTGTATGTTTGTGTGAGAGATATAAATATACTGTGTGGGTGTTAAATCAGATAATGATATGACCACCTGTTGCTTGTAGTTTTGTAGAACAGGTGTGGAGGAGAACTGAAGCCAATAGTACGTCTTGTTGACTTTGAGTGCCCATGCTAAACCTGCTCTGTGTGTCCCCCCCTCTCTCTCCTCCCTCTCTCTCCTTCTCGCCACTCTCTCTCAGGAACTGGTGTCCCCATACGGTCACTAAGACAGTGACGTGCCAGGTCCAGAATGGGACAACCATGCAGCGTGTCTACCAGACATGTCGCTGGCCACAGGGATGCACAGGGGGCAGGTGAGTCTCTCTAACCCAAAACATAGCATGTCAAAACCTCATGAACACACCCTACATCTACAGCTTGATGAATGAGCCACACGATCAGAGGAACTGGCTCCTCCTTACACTGTTTGTGACATTGGCCTATGCGTGTGTGTTCCTCAGCTACCGGACAGTGGTCAGACCCTCCTATAAGGTGGTGTACCGTGCCGTCACCTCTCTGGAGTGGAAGTGCTGTCCAGGCTACAGCGGCACCGCATGTGAAGAAGGTAAGAGGGCAGATCTCCAGATCTTCTCCCTGTCTCTGTACTTCTCTCATTTCTGGTCCCTGTAGTGTCTTTCTCTCACCTCTCTACATCTAATTTCCTCTCTCTCTCTCTCTCTCTCTCTCTCTCTCTCTCTATCTCTCTCTCTCTCTCCTCCTCTGCTTGACTGGCAGAAGAGAGAGAGAGAGAGAGACCCCAGGATGTGAGAGTGATTAAGGGCTGTGGTAGTTAATCATGTGGATGTGTAGTCCTGGAGGCCTGGAGCCTGGTTCTGACGCAGCCCCTCAGCCGTGGGTTGGAGGGGGAAACCGTGACGACCAGACAGCTGCCAGGATGCCTTGGCTCTCCCCTCCACTTCTTCCGTCTCTCCACACTCTCACTTCTCTTTTCACTCTCACTCTGGTTTGATCTCTCTTTTTTTCTCATCCCTTTCTCCAAGTTATCTTTTCTGACTTATCTGAAGTTCAATAATGTATCTAGGTCTTTGTTCTATTCCCCATTTCCATCAGCACACCTCTCGGTCTCTATCTTTCTCTGTGTTATCCAGTATTCCCAGTTCCCCACTGTGTTAGTCTCCTAGGAGTTCCTCCGAACTAATATATGAGTAATATGACTAAAGTGTTTGGTACTTTCCACTAGGATACCCCTCTGTTTGCCTGCATCATAACAAAACATTCTCACTCTCCAATAGTCTTGCAAAAACCTCACATCAGGATCTCAGGGCAGAGCCAACAGCCTCCATTTTATTAATCTTCTAGGTTTTTATGTGTCCAACTTCACAGTCATTGAAGCACGTAAGGTCAATTATTTTTTGTGGTTTAGAGTTATATAGTCCAGCTGCAAGTATGTTGTCATCCTCTACCATGCTAACTCTCTGTTATTGCTCTTCTGATCATTTCAACTCCAGTAGCTCCCCCCGTCCATGCGACCACGCCCCCACACACACCTCTCCTCACCCCTCTCACCCAGAACAGAACAGAGCCTAATGATTTCCCTTGGTGCTGGCTGGCCCCCTGTCTCAGCCTTGTCTGGGGTACAGGGTGGAGTGACTGTTTGTCCCAGGACTCGGGCTGTTAGTGTTCTAGGTGGAACTGTAAATCGTTGAGTTTTGTGACACAGATTACAATAACCCTTTGCTATGGTAAAACATTGAGTTCTCAGTGGTGTTGACATGGGACTGCTGTTTCCCTCTCCAACCAGCTCACTCCTCCCAGGTGAGCTAACAGTTTCTCTGGGTTCTCCCAGGGGCCCGCTGCCTGCTGCTGGGTGCTCTAAGGGGGCCTCTTTTGGGAGAAATTACTCCACTTTTCCCACCAGCACACCCTTTACACATGTTGACACAAGGTGTACACATGTAACACATACTCAGATACAGGGTACAAGACACTCAAAAACACCCATACGTGCATGGATGAAAACAGGCTACCGAGATACACACACACACACATGGAAAGCAGACACACACACACTGTCAACATAATTATCCAATTACTGTATGTGCTGTGGGAGATTCCCTCTGGTTGTCATGGAGGGCTGTAGTGGGGGTTTGACTGGAGGGCGGGGGGATTAGGCACTTATCAGAGTGCCCTTCCTGGTGGCTCAGATCACAGGCAGCGCTGAGTGGAAGTGACAGCTACTATTTGGAGAGAGCTGCGCTGAAGCACCGTGGATAGCATCCAGGACCGCCTCCGGTGCTCTGCAGAAGAGGCCCCTGACAGCACACAATCTGATACCCCTCCTCTCAGCCCCCTCATCCCCTTTCTTAGGGAGCAAAAACCAGCGACATGGGGATGACTGGAGATAGGATTGCACAAATTGTTGACATAGCGTTGTCAAGGAAGGTTAGAGCGCCACTCACAGGTCCATTGAATGTGAGGTCAAGTACAAGCTGTTTGTTTGCTTGTCCCTCTGCTGCCTGTTTGCTGTCTGCCTCTCACAGACTGTGGGAAATGTGCATGATCCTCTCATTTACTTTACCTCCCCTACCTCTACCTCCTCTGTACTGCACCATTACCCTAACCATTACCCTATCTGAGGGCTGGTCAGCATTACTGCAACCGTCACCACAGCAAACAGGCAGACTGAGAGGATGAGAGTAGAGGTGAGATTGAATGATAGCAAACCTCCTCAATCAGGAAAAGGCAGAGCGGTGAGGGCACTGGCTGTAATCTTAGTGCTCAGTATTGTTGTTTTCATTCGCTCACTTTTCTGAGTTCAGCCTATGTCCCATTACATATGTGTACTCTCTGACCCGGTTGTGGCGTTTGGAGTTTGGTCCCCCCTTGCTGCTCCCCTGCCTGCTGACTAGGGGTTCTGACTGTCTGGTCTGTCTGACCTAGAGATAACACATCTCTGTTTTAGTTTAGAGTCCCCTGAATGTGTTTTCCCCAGTCCCAATGACCCTGGGAACAGAGTACACCAACCCAGGATGAGTGAGCGCATGCTATTGGACGGGTTCAGGTCACTCTGGCACCTGAGAGACTCTCTCATCCAATCAGAGGTTCCCATGAGATCTGTGGCCTGTTGGCTCCACCAGATCCAGCCTAAGGGCTCCAAAAACAAAACATTACATCACACACAGGGGGGTAACAGAAAAACAGTCAGAGAATCAATGTGGAGTAAGATAACACTGTATTAAACCACCCCTCATATTGCTCTCTGTCTCTCAGGCCCCCACCCCAATCTCAAGCCTTGGCTCAAATTCCAGACCAGTGGTGTGATTACTAGGTCCTAATTGTTTTCTATGAGGTTGAGGAGATATTGTGTTACTGCTGGACCTGGAACACGATAAGCATGATGGAGGCACTTTCATAAGCTTTCAGATAACAGGGATATCCCTTCACCCTTCCAAATAACACTATCAAAAGTAAACCCCATTTAGATAGCAATTTTATTATAACAGAATTTCAAATGTATTCCATACAGGCTTGACTATGACATCCAATCTAGCTGTCAAACACATCAGTGTGCCTACAGTATCAAATACTGCATCAAATGGAGATCCCAGTCTCTCTGACATATAAACTGTGATAGTATTCATGTCTCCCTCAGGTCAGGTGTGTTAGTTGGCGTACTGTCCTTGTCCTCCGCTGTGACTGAGTTATGTGAGGATGACACTGGGAGACTCCAGTTGATATCATGGACTGTACTTGATATATAGAGATAGGCACTTGAAAGCAACTCATCACCATGGCAGAGTATCTCAGGAGGGGGCTGCAGGCAGGCAGGCAGGCAGGCAGGCAGCACAGTGAGACTTTAGGGAGGAGGTTTTGCTGAATTAGCGAGGTTTTCGATGCTCTGCGAGAGAGTCCCCATCAATGTCTCTCATCCAAGCTGAGGCTGCGGTTTCTGGGCCGCAATTACGCCGTGGCCGGGAGGTAGAGGCGCGGCGTCTGCAATAAGCTGCGGAACTGTAATCTGTGTTTTCACAGCTCTGCGTGGCTTATCAGAGGCCTATACGCTAAGCCCCTTGCTTTTAACATCACTGGGCTGCAGCTTGCCATTAGCAAGGGGAGTGTGGGAGTATGTGGGTGCTGGTGGATTTGTGTGTGTGGGTGGGAGTATGTGGGTGCTGGTGGATTTGTATAGTGAAGGATACAGCTGTTAACCTGTTGCGACGAGCAATCCCGTATCCGGGAGCGTAATTATAGCCTCAAGCTCATTACCATAACGCAACGTTAACTATTCATGAAAATCGCAAATGAAATGAAATAAATATATTGGCTCACAAGCTTAGCCTTTTGTTAACAACACTGTCATCTCAGATTTTCAAAAAATGCTTTTCAACCATAGCTACACAAGCATTTGTGTAAGAGTATTGATAGCTAGCATAGCATTAAGCCTAGCATTCAGCAGGCAACATTTTCACAAAAACAAGAAAAGCATTCAAATAAAATCATTTACCTTTGAAGAACTTCGGATGTTTTCAATGAGGAGACTCTCAGTTAGATAGCAAATGTTCAGTTTTTCCAAAAATATTATTTGTGTAGGAGAAATCGCTCCGTTTTGTTCATCACGTTTGGCTAAGAAAAAACCCAGATAATTCAGTCATTACAACGGCAAACTTTTTTCCAAATTAACTCCATAATATCAACAGAAACATGGCAAACGTTGTTTAGAATCAATCCTCAAGGTGTTTTTCACATATCTATTCGATGATAAATCACTCGTGGCAGTTTGGTTTCTCCTCTGAACAAAATGGAAAAATGCACGCACCTGGAGATTACGCAATAGTTTTGACGGAGGACACCAAGCGGACACATGGTAAACGTAGTCTCTTATGGTCAATTTTCCAATGATATGCCTACAAATACGTCACAATGCTGCAGACACCTTGGGGAAACGACAGAAAGTGTAGGCTCATTCCTTGCGCATTCACAGCCATATAAGGAGACATTGGAACACAGCGCATTCAAAATCTGGCTCAGTTCCTGTATGAAATTTCATCTGGGTTTTGCCTGTAGCATTAGTTCTGTGGCACTCACAGACAATATCTTTGCAGTTTTGGAAACGTCAGAGTGTTTTCTTTCCAAAGCTGTCAATTATATGCATAGTCGAGCATCTTTTCGTGACAAAATATCTTGTTTAAAACGGGAACGTTTTTCATCCAAAAATGAAATACTGCCCCCAGAGGTTCAAGAGGTTAAGCACGATTAGCTGTTTTAATGGCTGCAGTTTCTAGTAGCTGTAAATCGAAAGACCCAGTGTAAGGTCCCGGGTTTGGGGCCTGCACGACGCCAGTTCCCCTCTTTGAGTGCCGATCTCCACTCCCACTCCTCTTGGACCACACGAAGGAGCGCTGTCAAAAACAAAATATGCTGACCCAACATGAAGCCACCATTTTCCAGAGCTGTCCCTGAAGTGGTCCTTCTCCCTCTTCTAATCCACACATCCCGGGTCCCCCAATCCTGTGTTTACAGTATAAACAGGTTGTAAAACCACTGGAACACTCACACGTACAGTGGGGTCTGAAATGATTGAGACCCTTGAAAAAGATGAACAATAATGACTGTATAAAATAAATCATTCAAATACTGAGCTACGTACTGTATGCTGTATGCTCAAAAAAATTGGGAAATTATATTCTTTTCTACAAATACAATTACTTAAGTAATACTTTTTTTTTTTTAAATGGTAGGGGACCAAATTATTAGCACCCCTAAAGATTATTTTAAATAAAGTAGTCAAAAGTTTAGTATTTGGTCACATATTCCTAGCATGCAATGACTACATCAAGCTTTTGATGCATGTGTGCAGTTAGTTTTGGTTGTGTTTCAGATGATGTTGTGCCCAATAAAAACGAATGGTAAATAATGTATTGTGTCATTTAAGAGTCACTTGTACAATTTTCTAAACACTTCTACATTAACGTGGATGCTACCATGATTGCAGATCATCCTGAATGAGTGTTAATAATGATGAGTGAGAAAGTTACAGAGGGTCAAAGATCATACCCCCAAGACCTGCTAATCTCCCCTGTTATTGGTAATGGTGAGAGATTAGCATGTTTTGACTACTTTATTTATAAGAAACTTTAGGGGTGTCAATAAATTTGACTCCTATCTTTTCAAGAAAAATTATTACTACCTGTTCAACTAAATCTCTTTCTCTGAACAGTTGATTAGTATTAAAAAAAAAAATTGGGGGGGAGAAAACAATATAGCTCAGTATTTGAATTATTATTGCTCATCTTTATCAAGGGTGTCAATAATTTTTGACCCCACTGTACATACACACACATACATACGCACGCTTACTGATTTATTTATAAGGACATATAGACACACACGTCACATTTCACACACATGCACGTTCAGATACACTCACAACAGGAGGTTGGTGGCACCTTCATTTGGGAGGACAGGCTCGTGGTAATGGCTGGAGTGGAATGGTATCAATTAAATCAACCACATGGTTTGATGCCCTTCCATTCGCTCCGTTCCAGACATTATTATGAGCCGTCCTCCCCTCAGCAGCCTCCACTGACTTAAAATCACCCACAAAACATGATTTACACAGACACACATACCCACAATGGCATCCTATGCATACACACAGACAGGCATGCCCCCAGCAGAATGCAGACAGGCCTGTGCGGAGATTCATGGGCGTGTAAATGGCGAGCGACAGCAGCACAAGTGCCAAGCCCAAATTGGAAACAGCTGAGGCGAGGGGAGCTGACGGCCCCAGATGAGATTAGAGGTGGGAGTGTCTAGCTCCTCGCTTCTCCACTCAGTGGGGAATAGTCACAACAGCCATTCATTATAAAATGACACCAGTCATTTTACCAATGTGACCAGCCAGCAAACAGGGAAAAGGAAGCATTTTTCTCCCTCTGTTTGCCCCTCTGTCGTGCTCCTCCTGTTGATGTTTGTGAGCTCGTTTGTTAGGGTGGAAATGGTAAAGAGTTGTTTTAGACTATTTCAAAGTATATTTTCGAGGAAACCAACAATTGCCACAGGTCAGATGAGGGTTGAGATTTCTTGTGCTGCATGCAGGTCAGTTTATTTATGGTTTCCCTGGCCTCTGTTCTGAGTCCCTAGGGAGGTGTAAATTATTGAAAATCATGCTTCTTCTTCTTCTGGGGAAATGGACCCAGCAGGCAAACTAGAACTTGTAAGGCTGCAGGGATGAAATTAGTGAAGCTGTGCGCACACACACACACACACACACACACACACACACACACACACACACACACACACACACACACACACACACACACACACACACAGAGTCCTGCCCCGTGGCAGACACTATGAGCTCCTCTGTCCCCAATAAATCAGAGGCATTTCCTCTCACCCTGCAGTTTAACAGGGCCTGTGTGGGCTGTATGAGTGACCCGTAAACCCACAGGCACTCTGTGGCTCTTTTCAGGGCCCTGCACAGCAAAGGACTATCAATGGGAAGAGGCAGAGAAATGCAGAGGGAGAAAGGAGGGGGAAGAAAGGGGGAAGAGGAAGGGAAACTAGGGGGGGGTCAGTGCCGCTACTGACATCACCCTTCATCTCCCTGTGTTAGCCTCAGTTCTCAGGAGTAGCTAGCAGTGTTGAGGTCAATCATGGTGTGGTGCTGCTGCCCTCAACTGTCTCTGCTCTACATCCTAAGTGATGTCATCAGAGGTTTCACTAGGCCTTTCTGCTGTCCCTCAACCCCTCAGAGTGTAAACCAATTACCATCCCTCAACCCACCAAGGCACCATTCAGAGGTAGTGAGTGACATGCAGTAGTTAGAACACATAGCTGTCCTGTAGCCATGATGTATATGTCTCTGTGTTTTGACGTCGTTGAGTCTGAAACAATGGCAGCATTGATGGGATGGCCTGAGCTCCCAGGGGGCTGGTGGTAATGTACTGTACAGCCCTGATGAGTTCACCTGGCCTAGCGCTGCCTGGCTCCCAATGGGACTGCCCTCCCTCCATCTGTGGATCTCTTTCACAGAGGGACCTCCACTCATTCCCTATACCACCTCTTCTCTTCTCTTTTAATCTCTCTTCCACCTCTCTCCTCGCCTTACCGTGTCAGTCTCTCCACTCTCTTCTCCTCTCCTATCCTGTCTTCTCACATCATCATTCCTCTTCTTTCCTATCCTTTAGTCTGCTGTGTCTCTCCTTCCCTTTTCTATCTCCCTGTGCAGTGTGTCAGTACTGGCTGCCTCTCAATCCTCCACACTGCCAGCTCTCTCTTTCTCTCTTACTTATCTCTTTATTATTTTATTCAAGCCCTGGGCAGCCGCAGATATGAATCAGAATGATATCTCTTCTCTTCTCCTCTTTTCTCCCTCCCTCCTGCAGTTGTGTCCAGATGCTGCAAGGCAGAATGTTTAGTGTGAAACCAGCATGTAAACAATGCTAGCAGTTGCTATGTTGGTGCTGTGTATCATTCTGTTAATATGCAGTATCTGTTTGAGGTTTTGTGTACTCCCAGAAGTCTTAATTGTCTTGTTGCACATTTGTCATCTATAAAAGTGCAAAAACATATTACGACACCACATGAGAAAGACTCAAAGTGTTTTGGTCCAATGGGCTGGGATTGAGGAAGGAGCTATCTAACCCAGGCCACACCTCCCCCCACCACCACACTCCCTTATCCCAAACCACAGACAGACCGACAACCACAACAGAGCATTGGACTGCGGTGGACGGACAGGTGGTGATGACATCATTTATGACCCCTCATTTCAAGGACCTCCCAAAATCACTCTTCTTGCTCTTCTGGGTGGATGAGGGGACTCAGGTTGCAGTCACATTAGTGTCCCCACTCCTCTCCCCTCAGTGGCTGCTGCTGACGTGGTGGAGGGAGGTAGTGCTGAGTCAGAAAGAGGTGCTGAGTCAGAAAGAGAAGCGGTCTGGTGATAGTTAGTTCTGGGTTGAGAAGGGGCAGAAGAAGGATAAGTTTTTTTGGGGATCAGCTAAACTTACACACAGGCTAATTGGAGACATGACTGGTTCTGTGAGCAGCAATCAGAGAAAACAGAGGACACTGCTTCCCTCTGGGCTCTGTGGAACCAAATGCCTTGACTGGGGGAAAATGACTTCCCTTCATAGGGTGGGACAGGGAATAATGGAAGGTATAGGATCGTGTCTCTAAAGATCAGATGACTGATATATGAGACCAAATGAAAGTGATTGGCTGGCAGACAGGCTATGCATTTACAGTAGGGTGTGGCGGAGAAAGATGAAGTGTGAAGATCTCTGATAAGACCCATGAGTGACCCATTCCTCATTATCTGTGTCTTGTGTGTGTGTATATGTGCGTGTCTGGGAAGTGACAGTCCTCAGTGACAGTCCTCCTCAGCACAGCCTCTTCAGCACAGCCCTGTATCTGGCACCGAGTGTACATTCACACATGCGCCAGACAGATGAGGAGCGTTTCCCTCTGCAGTGTGCTGTTTACCTACTAATAGAGCATGGAAGACATGCATCATTTAGGAGAGAGCTCATATCTCCTCCTCTGTCCTGACTCCTCCACTGTCACGCCTCAGAGACCTCTGGACTCCATCATACTGCCATCCCACGCACGCACATGAGCACACACACACACACACACACACACACACACACACACACACACACACACACACACACACACACACACACACACCTCCTCTCTGCTCTCTCCTCCTCTCCTCCATGCACAGAATGAAGGACAGACTTGGGAGGACCATCCTCCTCAGTGAATTTTTCTTTCTTTTTTTAAATAGTGAAACTTATAGTTACTATTTTTAAATAAAACATTATTAAATATATTTCCATGTCACAAAAATAATTGATTAAAACACACTGTTTTGCAATGAAAGTCTACAGTAGCCACAACAGCACTCTGAGCTCTTACTAACATCAAGGCGGTGGCCCGTTCCTGTAGGTTCATGCTCTACAACATCCGCAGAGTACGACCCTGCCTCACACAGGAAGCGGCGCAGGTCCTAATCCAGGCACTTGTCATCTCCCGTCTGGATTACTGCAACTCGCTGTTGGCTGGGCTCCCTGCCTGTGCCATTAAACCCCTACAACTCATCCAGAACGCCGCAGCCCGTCTGGTGTTCAACCTTCCCAAGTTCTCTCACGTCACCCCGCTCCTCCGCTCCCTCCACTGGCTTCCAGTTGAAGCTCGCATCCGCTACAAGACCATGGTGCTTGCCTACGGAGCTGTGAGGGGAACGGCACCTCAGTACCTCCAGGCTCTGATCAGGCCCTACACCCAAACAAGGGCACTGCGTTCATCCACCTCTGGCCTGCTCGCCTCCCTACCACTGAGGAAGTACAGTTCCCGCTCAGCCCAGTCAAAACTGTTCGCTGCTCTGGCCCCCAATGGTGGAACAAACTCCTCACGACGCCAGGACAGCGGAGTCAATCACCACCTTCCGGAGACACCTGAAACCCCACCTCTTTAAGGAATACCTAGGATAGGATAAAGTAATCCCTCTCACCCCCCCTCCCCCTGAAAAGATTTAGATGCACTACTGTTCCACTGGAGGTCATAAGGTGAATGCACCAATTTGTAAGTCGCTCTGGATAAGAGCGTCTGCTAAATGACTTAAATGTAAATGTAAATGTTGCAGCATGAACTGACATGTTGCCCACCCAATCAAAGGATCAGAGAATGAATCTAGTACTGAAAACATAACATAATTAGCTAGCAATGCAGTGCATAAAATGTGGTGAGTAATTGACTCAAAGAGAGACGAAGACAATAACTGAACAGTTTTGAACAAATTAATTTCTTCAAAAATGAAGGAGAGGCGAGAGAGAGAGAGAGAGCTATATTTAGTTAGTATTTTTTTCACTTTCACTTAGCTAGTGAATGCTGCTAGCTAGTTTAGCCTACACAAACACCTGGATCAAACAGAGATGGATAGTAAGTGAGCTAGCAGGCTATGGCTATCCAACACTGGTACTTTTCCAAGTCAATGTAAGCTTTTGGTTTTATTCATTTATTGCCACCGGGTCCGCCGGTGTAACTGCTAAACTGCTTGCTAACTGTACATTGCACTGCATGATTGTAGCGTATTTACTAACGTGTGAGTTCTAGTAGCTATGTTGACTGACATTAGCTAATATGGTGACAACGATGTAGGCTGTGTGTAGCGGTTATGATATGTATGTTTGACTTGGAAAGTTTTTTTTGTCTGGTCACATATGTTGTGCACTGAAGCCAACAAGGCAAAGAGAAAGGTTAGAGGAGGAGCGCACGTAGATGCAAGAAGGAATTAATGAGCAAAGTGATCATGCTGTTTGTATGTGGCTGCTATGAAAGTGAACTGTATTTGCTTGTGGTCAGGGGTGTATTCATTCTGCCGATTCTGTTGAAAAACATTTCTTTAATGGAAGTAAACGGAATGAAACAGGGATAAACATACTTGAATTTGTCCAATAGAAACTCTTGTTTGCAGCTGTGGGACTATTGATTACATTCAAGATCAGATAGATCACATGTCAAACTCTTTCCAAAGAGAACAGAGTGTCTGTGGGTTTTTGCTCCACTCTTGTACTTAATTGATGAATTAAGATCACTAATTCGAAAGGAGCTCCATGCACCTGATTGTCTAGGTCTTAATTGAAAGGAAAAACCAAAAACCCGCTGACACTTAGCCCTCCATGGCATGAGTTTGATACCCCTGAGCTAGATGCAGACAAGAGTGTGCAAGGTGGTATTGAATGTGCCACTGTCTGTCTGTCACCTTGATTACTCAAAATGTTTCTCTCGACCTGTGTGCCTACGTTAACGTTCATTCATAGGCTAGCTTGTAGCAACCTCATGATGGGTATAGGGAAAATTAGGGTATCATGTAGTAGCCTAAACCTATCAATGTTACATTGAGCTGTGCGAATGGAATATGAGTGACAGTCATTCAATATGCTATAACAGAAATAAGGCCATGCTCATTAAACGTCACCTACTGCCACTGGTCTAAACATACTGTAGTCTTAGTGCTACTGGATGGGAGCACAGCAGAGCCTCCAGTCACAGACCTGTCTATCTGCTGCTGTCGTTGGAGCGAGGCAGGGAGAAGAGTGGCTCTTCAGTACTGGCTGTATTATTTCTGTTGGCTCACCTCCATGTTGTCTGTCTGAAGGTTTCACCTGACAGGGACTGTCTGGGTCTGAGAGACGGTGCTAAGATTCCTTAACATGACCAGCATGCTGTCTGTTGCCTTATTCTGCAGATGGATACCTGACCTAAAAGAGGAGCTGTGAGGTTCTGCGTGGTTCTGACTCTGAGTATCAGTCAGACTGATACACAAATCTCTCTGTCGCTGTCTCCTCAAATAATGTTTTTCCTTTCTGGACATAAACCCGTCATAACATCCTATTTACAAAAGAACAGAAGCATTATTCCAAGCTAATGCGTCTTTTATTGAAATGTGAAACTTCCACTGCTTTGTAAACCTAGCTGCTAGTGTAAACAGAGACTCATTAAGACTGTGTTACCGACGCTGAAACCAGATGGGTTCTGAACCAGAGACTGTTGAGAAGTGCTAAAAGTCCTAGCACAGTTTAGATCCTCCCCGTCTCTCTCTCCTCCTCTCTTTCTCCATCTCAGTAATCTATTCACCCCATTGAAGATGGAGAGAGAGAGAGAGAGAGAGAGAGAGAGAGAGATGGCGGTGAAAGACATGAGCAGCCGAATGAGTTGAAATTTGCCCCTGCTCCAAAGGGACACGTTTCTCTGAGTGCTGCCAGGAAGAGATAGAGCAGAGAGAAGAAAGAGGATGGAGGTAGGGATGTCCTCTCCTCCCCTTTTCATTGTTAGTCCTGACACTTGGCAGCGACGGCTGAGGGGTTTGGATGCCACAGTGTTTTTTCAGCCAGCGGTGAGAAAAATAAGGTCCTTGTAATAAAGAGAAGAGGAGAAAGAGGGCGTTTATTCTCTGTTTGAAAAGCTTGTTGAAGGTTGGTAAGGTCATAACCTGAAAGGAACAAGTACTGACTGGACAGATTGATCAGCTGACCTAACTGATGGTGATGAGGAAGGTGATTCAGTTGAAGTATTGGATTAGAGGGTTGAGATCTATAGTACATCACAGCTTCTTGCAGGAGTCTGCAGCCGTTCCCTGCTCTACACATGGGTGATTGATAGGAGGGGTATAAGGCCAGAGTAAGGAGTGGTACAGGGTAGGGCCAGTGTTATAAAAGAATACCATGCATTATTTCTTAATGACTTTACCCATGCTATCCCTGGAAACCTCTCAACACATTCTCATGTTCAGTCAAACATACTGAAACCCCTTAAGGGTGTATGTTCTAAGTATGTCAGACCTCTGGGGACAATGTCCCCCTGTGCCATTGGTCAAAGCTGAAGAAAGGAAGCGTGTCTCTAGTGTTTCATATATTGTATGATTTCCTCTCATAATAGATGGAGATGAATATCTAAGATAGTCCAACTGAGTTGTTTCAGCCCTGTAGTACACTCAGTTCCCTTCTCTTTTTCGCTCTCATTTCCCCTCTACTCTCCCTCATTCACTGGCGGGCCGGGAATGCTGCGGTTACCATGGACACCTGCCAGAGGTGCAGAGATTCCTGAGGCGTTTATGAGCGACGGTCCAGTCTGGCCTGGTTCTGACAGACTGCTACTCTTCCTCTCTCCCTCTCTCTTTCTCTTTTTGTTAGTATAGCAGTGATGGAGCCCTCACACACTCTCAGATCCACTTAGGGGATGGAGAAGACATGCTGTGAGATGCTGGTTAGGATCACTCATCTTTCTCAAAGAGCTTTTTTTGCAAACTGGAATTCCTTTCTCATGGCTGCACCTGACAGAGCAGAAATCTGACCCGCTCGTAACAGTACAGCCAGGTTCAAAATCTCTGCACAGTGTTCCATAATGTACCATAGAGCTGCACAGTGTTCCATAGTGTTCCATAGAGCTGCACAGTGTTCCATAGTGTTCCATAGAGCTGCACAGTGTTCCATAGTGTTCCATAGAGCTGCACAGTGTTCCATAGTGTTCCATAGAGCTGCACAGTGTTCCATAGTGTTCCATAGAGCTGCACAGTGTTCCATAGTGTTCCATAGAGCTGCACATTGTTCCATAGTGTTCCATAGTGTTCCATAGAGCTGCACAGTGTTCCATAGAGCTGCACAGTGTTCCATAGTGTTCCATAGAGCTGCACAGTGTTCCATAGTGTTCCATAGAGCTGCACAGTGTTCCATAGTGTTCCATAGAGCTGCACATTGTTCCATAGTGTTCCATAGTGTTCCATAGAGCTGCACAGTGTTCCATAGTGTTCCATAGAGCTGCACAGTGTTCCATAGTGTTCCATAGAACTGCACATTGTTCCATAGTGTTCCATAGTGTTCCATAGAGCTGCACAGTGTTCCATAGTGTTCCATAGAGCTGCACAGTGTTCGATAGTGTTCCATAGAGCTGCACAGTGTTCCATAGTGTTCCATAGAGCTGCACATTGTTCCATAGTGTTCCATAGTGTTCCATAGAGCTGCACAGTGTTCCATAGTGTTCCATAGAGCTGCACAGTGTTCCGTAGTGTTCCATGGAGCTGTACAGTGTTCCATAGTGTTCCATAGAGCTGCACAGTGTTCCATAGTGTTCCATAGTGTTCCATAGAACTACACAGTGTTCCATTGTGTTCCATAGAGCAGTGTTCCATAGAGTTCCATAGGGTTCTTTTGAGCTGCACAGTGTTCCATAGTGTTCCATAGAGCTGCACAGCGTTTCATAGAGCTACACAGTAGAAGGGTCTTACAATGGGAAAGAGCATGTCAGCGCCAAGCAGCTAGCTGCCCTCCTCTGTGAATGTGTCTGAAGGTCAGACAAAGGGCAGAGATGCATCATCACCCTATAAAAGACTAACATCAACACCCATCGTCTGCACTGTGCATGCAGTAGTTTGTGTGTGTGTGTGTTTGTATGTGTGTTTGTGTTTGTGTGTGTGTGTGTGTGTGTGTGTGTGTGTGTGTGTGTGTGTGTGTGTGTGTGTGTGTGTGTGTGTGTGTGTGTGTGTGTGTGTGTGTGTGTGTGTGTGTGTGTGTGTGTGTCAATGTGGTGTGTGTGTGTGCTCTCCAGACTACTGTCTTTTAAACTTTTAAACTGGGAAATCGTTCCACCAAGCCTGACTGATAGGGTTTTATATGAGTCAGTCATGGCAGAGATAGGGATTATCAATGAACCCTGTCGCTATGAAAGCAGCCAAGGAGTCACACGTCTCAATTATGATAACTCGCCCCCTCGCTCCTCTTTCCACCCTCATCCACCCGCAGAAATATGGTAAAAGGCTTTAGTGCTGAAATTGCACTGTTACTTTAATTTTCCACTTGCTTCAACATCTCATCATCTCACCACCAAGTGATGTCATTTATAATTATAAAGATTTCATAAAGATTATAAGTGAAATACTTTTTACGACAGCTTTATGTAAAGACCATTTTTATGTAGACGGGAGTGGAATGATTTTAACATGATTGTCCTAAATTGTTACTTGTGATTTTTTACAGCTTTCATGAGTAGTTTAACAGGCTGCTGATAAAACAGAAATGGTCTGCTAAGTCAAGGACCTTGTTCCTATTAAACTCTACCAATTATATTATACTCCCTCAAAAATGACCTAGAGACTTCAGTTAAATTATCACCTTCATAAACCCCATAAAGTCCTAAAAAGGGTTGAAGACCCTTTCAGATACAATGGCGCTGGAGGAGATGGCTGCCGTTTCACGGCCTGCTATTGTGTGTGTTTTTTTGCGTTATTTGTACATAATGTTTCTGCCACTGAAAAGAGCTTCTGGATATCAGGACAGAGATTACTCACAACGTACTGGACAAAGATTTTTTCTTTACCCAGTCGGACACGAAGGATTTACTTCAGACACCCGACAAGGCCCAAATCCCAGTCATTTGCATGAGAAAAAGACAGAGATATCTGGGACGCAGGTCGGGGTGCCTTGTAAGGATCTGACAGCAAGTGGGTAATCTGTCTCTACCATCAGTCCTATTCGCCAACTTGCAATCACTGGAAAACAAACTGGATGATCTACGGTCGAGACTATTCTACCAACGGGACATATAAAAACTGTATTATCTTATGTCTCACCAAGTCGTGGCTGAACAACGACATGGATAACATACAGATAGCGGGTTTTACGCTGCATCAGCAAGATAGAACAGCTGCATCCGGTAAGACAAGGGGTGACGGTCTGTGTATATTTGTAAACAACAGCTGGTGCATGAAATTTAATATTAATTCTCAAGGTTTTGCTCGCCTGAGGTAGAGTATCTCATGATAAGCTGTAGAACACACTATTTACCAAGAGGCGGCGCTCCTAGTGGCCGGGGACTTTAATGCAGGAAAATCTAAATACGTTTTACTTCATTTCTACCAGCATGTTAAATGTGCAACCAGAGAGAAAAAAACGCTACACCACCTTTACTCCACACACAGAGACACATAAAAATCTCTCCCTCGCCCTCCATTTGGTAAATCTGACCATAATTCTATCCTACTGATTCCTGCTTACAAGAAATAACTAAAACAGGAAGCACCAGGGACTCGGTCAGTAAAGAAGTGGTCAGATGACGCAGATGCTAAGCTACAGGACTGTTTTGCTAGCACAGACTCTTCCGATAGGATTGAGGAGTACATCGCATCAGTCACTGGCTTCATCAATAAGTGCATTGATGACGTCGTCCCCACAGTGACCGTACGTGCATACCCCAACCAGAATGCATGGATTACAGGCAACATCCGCACTGAGCTAAAGGGTAGAGCTGCCGCTTTCAAGGAGCGGGAATTCTGCTACGCCCTCCTACGAACCATCAAACAGGCAAAGCGTCAATACAGGATTAAGATTGAATCTTACTACACCGGCTCCAACGCTCGTCGGATGTGGCAGGGCTTGCAAACTATTACAGACTACAAAGGGAAGAACAGCCGCGAGCTGCCCAGTGACCCAAGCCTACCAGACAAGCTAAATTACTTCTATGCTTGCTTTGAGGCTAGCAACACTGAAGCATGCATGAGAGCATCAGCTGTTCCGGATGACTGTGTGATCATTCACAAGCCCGCAGGGCCAGACGGATTACCAGGACGTGTACTCCGAGCATGCGCTGACCAACTGGCAAGTGTCTTCACTGACATTTTCAACCTCTCCCTGACCGAGACTGTAATACCAACATGTTTCAAGCAGACCACCATAGTCTCCGTGCCCAAGAACACTAAGGTAAACTGCCTAAATAACTACCAACCAGTAGCACTCACATCTGTAGCCATGAAGTGCTTTGAAAGGCTGGTCTTGGCTCACATCAACACCGTTATCCCAGAAACCCTAGACCCACTCCAATTTGCATACCGCTCCAACAGATCCACAGATGATGCAATCTCTATTGCACTCCACACTGTCCTTTCCCACCTGGACAAAAGGAACACCTACGTGAGATTGCTATTCATTGACTACAGCTCAGTGTTCAACGCCATGGTGCCCTCAAAGCTCATCACTAAGCTAAGGACCATGGGATTAAACACCTTCCTCTGCAACTGGATCCTGGACTTCCTGACGGGCTGCGGGCTGCGGGCTGCAGGCTCCAGGTGGTAAGGGTAGGTAACAACACATCTGCCACGCTGATCCTCAACACGGGGGCCCCTCAGGGGTGCGTGCTCAGTCCCCTCCTGTACTCCCTGTTCACCCATGACTGCATGGCCAGGCACGACTCCAACACCATTATTAAGTTTGCAGACGACACAACAGTGGCAGTCCTGATCACCGACAACAGTGAGACAGCCTATAGGTAGGAGGTCAGAGACCTGGCGCCAGGATAACAACCTCTTCCTCAATGTGATCAAGACAAAGGACATGATTGTTGACTACAGGAAAAGGAGGACCGAGCACGCACCCATTCTCATTTTACCTATCTATTTTTGACTTAACTCTTATTTTTCTTAAAACTGCATTGTTGGTTAAGGGCTTGTAAGTAAGCAGTTCACTGTAACACCTGTTGTATGTGGCACATTTGACAAATAAAATTTGCTTTGATTTGACAGAGAGGGTGAAAGAGACAAAGAATGAGTGTGAAAGAGAAATGGAGAAAGGGAGAAAGAGGATAAGTGTTTGGGAGATATAGGGCAGATGAAGATAGAGGGCGAGTAAGGGAGAGGATGAGGACTAGAGGTCTTCATGAGTCCAACAGATCTGAAGAGTGGGTCCTGATCCTAAATTCTGACTTTTGTCTCGGATCTGGGTCTGATATAATTGCCACGAGTCTCAGGTATGTACAATTAAAATATATTTACAGATTTGCACCAATTGGACCCGACCTCTGTTAATTTAATGTGTGTGAGACGATGAGAACTGCGTGAGCTTGTTATCTGTCAGCCAGTTGCAACTCAATAAAACTTGTAGCTTATGTCCAACTGAAACTGGTTCTGGCTACTTATGACATATGCGCCTGGTGCTGAGGAGAGAGAGCGAGTGGAAGGAGCCTTGGCCTAGGCTACTGTTGATTGCGAAAATTGAGTCCTTTTTCATTGAAGTAAAATTTAAGTTAGAGGAGAAAGTGTATAGTGAAAAGAATCTGACAAGGGGACTGTCCTCTGGGACAACTTTTAATATTGTACTGGACAAAGATGAGAAGAACGTTGGCACGGCCATATGGACTGTGTGTGCAACTCGCTAATCAGGTTTGATGCAATTTTCTAACTTTTATGTATTTAGTTTCGTATTTATTATAATTTGTTTTTTCGTTATTATTATTATTATTATTGTAGACCTATTTAAGAATCTAAGCCATTTCTTTATACAGTGCCTTGCGAAAGTATTCGGCCCCCTTGAACTTTGCGACCTTTTGCCACAATAATTTTGCACGCCCAATTTTTCAGATTTTGATTTGTTAAAAAAGTTTGAAATATCCAATAAATGTCGTTCCACTTCATGATTGTGTCCCACTTGTTGATTCTTCACAAAAAAATACAGTTTTATATCTTTATGTTTGAAGCCTGAAATGTGGCAAAAGGTCGCAAAGTTTAAGGGGGCCGAATACTTTCGCAAGGCACTGTATATGCACAAAGTGTTTTGTTTCATTTTGTTGATACATTTTCGTTGGCTAAATTAAGTTTGAACTGTCTTTTTAATTTTGTGCTATATTTAGTTGAAGATTCAAAATAGGCCTCTTGTGTCTATGGGTATCTGGAAGTCTATTGGTATCTGCTAGCATGCTAGTAGATACCAATAGACTTCATGGCATTGCGCTAACGCTAGTTAGCATTGGCTCGCAAAACTATCTCTAACTTCCTTCACACTGGACACAGAGACATACAAATGGTATCCACGAGTTCATCTGGCTCAATGGTTTCCATTGATCATCATTGAGATGTTTCTACAACTTCATTAGAGTCCACTTGTCATAAATTCAATTGATTGGACATGATTTGGAAAGGCACACAACTGTCTATAAAAAGGTCCCACAGTTGACAGTGCATGTATTAGCAAAAACCAAGCCTTGAGGTCGAAGGAATTGTGTCGAGGCACAGATCTGGGAAGGGTACCAAAACATTTCTGCAGCATTAAAAGTCCAAGAACACAGTGCCCTCCATCATTCTTAAATGGAAGAAGTTTGTAACCACTGAGACTCTTCCTAGAGCTGGCTGCCTGGCCAAACTGAGCAATTGGGGAAGAAGGGCCTTGGTCAGGGAGGAGACCAAGAACCCAGTGGTTACTCTGACAGAGCTCTAGAGTTCCTCTGTGGAGATGGGAGAACCATCACTGCAGCACTCTACCAATCGGGCCTTTATGGTAGAGTGGCCAGACGGAAGCCACTCCTCAGTAAAAGGCACATGACAGCCCGCTTGGAGTTTACCAAAAGTCACTTAAAGACTCTCAGACCATGAGAAACAAGATTCTCTGGTATGATGAAACCAAGATTGAACTCTTTGTCCTGAATGCCAAGCGTCACGTCTGGAGGAAACCTGGCACCAACCCTACAGTGAAGCAAGGCTGTAACGTAACAATGTGGAAAAAGTCAAGGGGTCTGAATATTTTCCGAATGCACTGTATAATGCTTATCTTTATAAAAAAAATAATAATAACAAATTAGCCTCCTTCTGTATGATTATATCTGTATAGCAGTAGTAGCCTATCTGACAAGTATAAAGATATGAATGTCATGTCGGGATATCTGTATCTTTCTCTCGGTTGCTCTAGGCCTAGTTCTCTTCCTTTATATGTTAAATATGAATATTATACAGTGGATGTTTAGGCCTATATGCCTGTAATGCCCTGATGCATTTAGGGCTCAACCCTCCGACAGCCAAACCATGTGGTGGACAATTATTGTTTTAGGAAAGTAAAAACCAATAAAACAATAGGCTATAAAGTTTTGAATATGCTACACATCGAAACAATGAATATACATGTTTTGTTGTTGTTATAGGCAGTTTTTAAGGACACGTAACTGTGGATCACTTAGCCAATATCACTCATTTATTGATGGCGCTGGCAGAACCGGTCTGAGGTTTTGTTCTTTTTTCTCTCTCGGATCCGAACCGGCTGTTCTCGGGTCCATTCGGGTCTCAGTTTTATAAAAATGTATTTATACATATCAGGTGGGGTGGGAAAGCCACTAATTCAGTTCGGAACAGGTCCAACGTTTTGGACCCGGTGAATACCTCTAGTGTGAACTCTTCAGTAGTGTTTTTCATCTTCCCACTCCTGTATTGTTTAAATTAGAGTTGCTCTCCAATGGTTTGTATGACAGCTGGATCCTGTAATTCCCCATCACTCAAACCTACACTCACTATGCAGACACACACTCATACTGTCTCACACACTCATACTGTCTCACACACTCACACTGTCTCACACACTCACACTGTCTCACACACTCATACTGTCTCACACACTCACACTGTCTCACACACTCACACATGGACACCTTACCACATACTCACACCCTCACACTAATCCACATTCACACACCGTGTCCTACTTACGGTATGAAACATATGCTATCACATTCTCTCACTCAGAGACACATGCATGTGCACAGAAGCACTCACACTCACACTCACACTCACTCTATCTGTACCTGGATGTCACTATGTTTGATTTAGTTCTCTTGCCTCACCAGTTCCTGGGCCAGATGTCAGTGTGAGGGATAATATACTGTATATCCATTCTGCTTTACTACACTCCACTCTCATACGCCTAGGGACCCAGGCCTTTCCCAGCCATGACCTCTGGGCCTCCTCCAGAACAAAACACATACTGCCAGACACAGCAGGAGGACACACACACACACACACACACACACACACACACACACACACAGGTAGAGAGGTACAGTGGAGCAGACAGAGAAAGTTTTGGCCCAATGATTTATAAGGTCTCTGTACGTGTGTCACAGGCACAGTACTGTCTCTGGAGTGGAGAGTAGAACTGGACGTGTTTTCATGGGACCACTCACCCAGCCTGCACATTATTTAGACCTTACACACAGTTACAGTTAGCAGCCAGAAAACACCCCTTTAAATGCAAGCCTCTTATTACTCATAAATTAAGGGGATTTTCTCTGGTGATCATATTTGTGTCCAATGAAATAATGACATTTTACCCAATCCTCTACTCTGCTATGATGATTTCATAGAACCAGTGTGCCATAGAACCGTCCAACATGTCCTCCCCTGCTGGGCCCCTGAGGGTGAGCTGAATCCTGTTGACCCTGAGCTGTGATCACACAAGCCTTTTTATAAGCTGATGAGAGAACAGCAATTGATGGCTCTGGATCGCTCTTTTGAATTTCTTTTGTTTGTCGTTTTCTTTACAGTAAAGCCCGTGATAGTTCTGCCATTTTTCTTCTTTTCCATTTTGATCTGCCTCATCTGTCATCCCTCTCTCCTGATCCTCTTCCACACTCCTGCATGGGAACCTCCGATCTGTGTGTGTATGTATGTGTGTGTGTGTGTGTGTGTGTGTGTGTGTATGTGTGTGTGTATGTGTGTGTGTGTATGTGTATGTGTATGTGTATGTGTGTGTGTGTGTGTGTGTGTGTGTGTGTGTGTGTGTGTGTGTGTGTGTGTGTGTGTATGTGTATGTGTGTGTGTGTGTGTGTGTGTGTGTGATTTATCCCTGCATGTCTTCACATACACAGCTCTGTCTGAAGGCATGTTGTGTTCAAGTGCCTTTCAGAGATAAGACTCTCATCATTCTGACTGCTGGGAAAAGAAATGAACAAGAAAGGGGCAAAGACACAAACAGAATCCTCCTTTATTCTCTCTCTCACCCCTGTCCTTCTTTCACTCTCATTCAGTTTCCCTGCCTCCATTGCTTTCTGTTTCTTCCTGTGTTGGTGGTCCAGCGTATTGAGAAGGCAGGCATGTGTCTCGGTCATGCTGTTTTTGAACCCCAGCTCCGGCCCTAGCTGTATTGCTGCCTGGCCCTGGGACTGGCCCTGGACTGGCACTGGGACTGGCACTGGGACTGGCCCTGGCACTGGGACTGAGAATGAGAATGGATGTCAGAGAAAAGCTAGAGCACTTCATCACTACAGCATTGTCTCTATAGCTCTGGCTGAGAGATGGGAGAGAAAGAGGGAGAGAAAGACAGAGAGACAGAAAGAGACAGAGTCGGGGGGATAGGCTGTCTCTATAGGCCTCTCTCTCAGTCCCCTATTGGCCGTGGTGTATTTCAGCCAAGAAGCCTTTGAAAGCCCAAACCCCCACGTCTGCTATACGACTCTGAGAGCACTCATCACACGCATAATAAATTTGGCCTTTAAAAGAAACTACTCCCTCTTTTAGACACAGTAAAACAATAACGACAGGGAGGGGTGCATGCATGCATGCGAGGAGGGCACTGGGTCTGTGTATGCATGTGTGTGTGCGGGTGTGTGTGTGTGTGTAGTAGGTGTGTGTGTCTGCGCCTTGTTTTATTTGCACTTGTAGGATGCTGAGCAGTTTAGGCATCTAGACACACACATGCGCACACACATGCACCCGCACGCTAGTGATGCGCGGGTTGACTCATAGGGTCATTAAATACTGTGTGGATTGAAGGGCGGGTGGCTGTTGGGCGTGTTGAATGAAGAGAAAACAATAGCTTCAAAAATCCATAAATGTATTATTCTTGTGCAATTTATATCTATAGGCTACATTGAGGTTTTTCTTTCATTCTTTTAGGCGATCTGGCATTACTGTGTAAGCCTTAGGGCCTATAACGGTATGCCAAATAGCCTACACGCCAATCGCTTTTGGGAACTAGCACGCACACACACACGATCGCACACACACAGACAGACAACTCTGGCTCTTTTCCCTCCAGCTATTTAAGCGACCACATTGCAGCCTGCCACTGGGAAAACACTCAATGATCCTAAACTGGAGATTTAACTCTGAGGAAGGCCCCATGTTGAACCGAGTAGCCCCGTCCCCAGTCCTCTCTCCTGATCCACTGGCCCCTGCTCCCTCTCTCCCCAAGCCCTGCTCCCTCTCTCCCCAAGCCCTGCTCCCTCTCTCCCCAAGCCCTGCTCCCTCTCTCCCCAAGCCCTGCTCCCTCTCTCCCCAAGCCCTGCTCCATCTCTCCCCAAGCCCTGCTCCCTCTCTCCCCAAGCCCTGCTCCCTCTCTCCCCAAGCCCTGCTCCCTCTCTCCCCAAGCCCTGCTCCCTCTCTCCCCAAGCCCTGCTCCCTCTCTCCCCAAGCCCTGCTCCATCTCTCCCCAAGCCCTGCTCCCTCTCTCCCCAAGCCCTGCTCCATCTCTCCCCAAGCCCTGTTCCCTCTCTCCCCAAGCCCTGCTCCCTCTCTCCCCAAGCCCTGCTCCTCTCTCCCCAAGCCCTGCTCCATCTCTCCCCAAGCTCTGCTCCCTCTCTCCCAAGCCCTGCTCCCTCTCTCCCCAAGCCCTGCTCCCTCTCTCCCCAAGCCCTGTTCCCTCTCTCCCCAAGCCCTGCTCCCTCTCTCCCCAAGCCCTGTTCCCTCTCTCCCCAAGCCCTGCTCCCTCTCTCCCCAAGCCCTGTTCCCTCTCCCCCCAAGCCCTGCTCCCTCTCTCCCCAAGCCCTGCTCCATCTCTCCCCAAGCCCTGCTCTTTCCCCCAGCCCTGCACTCCCCCCGCAAAACACAAACAGCCTACTGACCCGGTGAGCAAAAGGGCTCTGTATTTCTGTCTGTCAAAGGAACCAGATGAGATACAGACCCACGCGCCTCTCTAACACTGCCCAGACCCAGGCCCTGGCTGCTGGGTTCAGGAGAGGCGGAACTGGAGTGGCTGGTTCAGATAGGGGTGAGATAAAAGGTGTGGATGCATACATCTGTAGCACAAAGGACCATGGTGGAGTTGAGATGAGATGAGCGAGGCTTTCATCTAGGCTGATATCAGGGAGAGCAGCACATCACAGTAAGATAAGATAGCACTATACAACCATCCACACACACAGACACACACACACACAAACAAAACTGTCTGAGTATTTGCTTTGGCTTACCCATTCATTAAAGCCAGGGGATGGGGGGGCCAGCTCAAGCCTGCCTGCCTGTCTGGTCTCGCTCGCCTGGTACTGAAAGCTCAGGTCCTTTAAAGGTAATTTCACTGCTATTCTTCTCATAACACCATTGGATCCATTTCAACAAGCAGGGTTACTCTTATGAAATACTGTATGTATTTATCTTACTATTCCATAGTATTGTTACATTAATTCAGCATCCACGTTACCCAGCAATACAGGAGAGTGTGTTGTGATTACTATTGTAGTGACTACACCTACCTGCCAGTCTGTTTTATGTGTGGCCAAGCACAGCTGTTGCTTTAATTATTTAAAAAAAACTATTTTATGGATTTCTTATATCTATCCGATCTGTTCGTAGCCATAGAACTGCATAGAAGTGTGTGTGTTTATTTCGGTTGAGGTGGAGATGCTCCAGATATCCAAGGCTATACGTAGATACGCCATTGAAGTTCCAGCATGCAAAGAGAACAAGGTTGTGAATGTGTGTGTGTGTGTGTTTTCCTTTATGTGTGGCCATGCTTATCCCGCTCTTGTGTTTCTCCATGTGCTGCGGTCGGAGGGGAGACAGACAGGGGCCTGAGATCTCTGCCAACTCTACCTCTGGTTGAGTTGCTTTACTTCCTGTCTTTGACACTGTCTACTTCCATGATAACGACTCCTCCACATCCCATGTGTTGTCATTGCAGAACAGAGGAAAACCCTTCAGATGTACATACTATTGAGTAATCTTGTATTCTCTCTTCCTCTGAGAGCGCAATAGACAGCCATGTGATTCTGCCTAGGTAAAGGTCAAAAGTCATGTCCGTTTAAATCATTCACATTTGTTTGGTAAAAACAACAGGATAAATACACATGGAAGTAAAGTCCATTCCCCTTTTTTTCTCCTTTGTGTAATTTTGTCAGAGATCAGTCCTAGTGTTTGTTGTAATCTTTGATCAGTCCCGTTGGATGTTTGTTTAGCCTTGAAGGAGACAGATGTGTGGGCCAAGACAGTGTTAAAATAACTGTTCGTCATTATAATTATCAGGGACTTGTTCGCTTGTGGCTCAGCTCTATTGCTTCACTCATTGTACAAGGCTACCTTTCATTCATAAACCATCTCCATGAATGACTGCAGGTTGACGTTTATTGGGATGAGTCTTGTCCTGGAGGCAGAACTTAGCAATTTCGTTAGATGTTCCAACTGCAAACTAAAATGAGTCTATATTGTAAAAATTTATGAAAACAAAAATGAGCTTTCTGGTCTTAATTTAAGGTTAGTGTAAGCATTAGGGTTAGCAGTGTGGTTAAATTTAGGGTTAAGTTTAAACTCTGATTTTCTGACTTTGTGGCTATGTCATCTAGTGACCATTCTGCAGAGCTGCCTCCAGAACAAGATTCATGACAAAAAACGCTAACCTGCTGAATGACTCTCCACACAGTGTGTAAAGTGATCCCAGATTTAAATCTGAATTATTTCTCGTTTGTGTAACTTCCAGTAACTGAGGTCTAGAATACTTAATTTATTGTTGAAGTGTAATCCCAGACCCAGGTCCTATCTCCCAGGGCCCAGCTGTCAGTCATCACAGCTTGGGTTAGCAGTGACATGGATTAGGTCAGAATTGACCCCCACTGGGTGTTTGAGACCTGTGTTAGAGTCTCATGTCTCTGCTGTGGTGTCGTGTTCCCATGTCCCCCTGTGTGAGTCAATCTCAGGTGAGTATGGGCTCAGTGTCCCTCACACCACCACCCTGGACGCCATAGTCCAATCAGCTTTGATCCCGCCCGCGGCCCCTGGAAGTAAGTGGGGTCTAATCCCCAGAAAGCCCTATAAGACACAGAGGAATGTCTGGCACACAGGAGACCATTCAACCAGGGATTACACAGAAAGCAGCTCAGTCTCATACAGCCATAACCCCGGTGTGTGTGCGTGTCCTTGCATGCGTGCAGGTATATGTGAGTGTATTTGAGTGACCTGAGCAGTGAGGGTGTTGATTCCTCAACACAGTTTTGTGTATGTAAAGAATCAGTGACCACACATCTGATAATAGCTTCCATCCCCGTATTAACCCTTTATGGAACTAAACCTTAAGTGACAGAGAGTGTGTCCATCCACACACTGAGCCTGATAGTTCATCCATACCTGCTGTGCCAGTTGAAACGTAGAGCAGCTGTAGGGAAAACGTTGTGAGAATGTTTCAGATGGTTTTTTAGGTGTCTATGGCCCAGAGGTGGAGAGCGGCCATGTCACTGTCTCAGCACTCTGGCTTTTATTCTCTGTCATTCTCAACCCTTATAAGAGGTCAACTCTTGGACACTCAAGTATATAGTGGGTTGATGGTTTCTCTGTGGACATTTATTTTATTTAGCCTTTATATAACTGGTTCATGGGTGTCCATATGGCAGTACTCCGCCTGTTCGTGTGTACTAGGAGGCTGGACACAGTGGATCTGGCTGATTTCAGAGTGGGTTTGAAACTCATGTCACAGATCCACGGGAACCAGCGTATCATCATCTGCATCTCAATTTGCACACTATTCCCTATATATTGCACTACTTTTGACCAGGGCCCATGGGGTAGTGCACTGTAGGGACTTGGGTGCCATTTAGGATGCATACCCAGTGTCTTCCTGCAGAGTGTTCTGCTGTGTAGGGATCCCAGCCCAGACTCCCCTTCTGTTTTCTACCCTTCAGCTACAGACAGCTCCCCTCTCCCTGCCCTGACCCACTCTACAAGTATGAGATGGCCTGCTGGGAACCTTGTGTGTGTGTCTGTCTGTGTGTGTG